>NW_026706810.1:2793990-3043357 GCF_029867415.1 Vicia villosa | reverse complement strand
TATTTTAATTCTATTTGGATTGGAGTATATGAGATTTTTTGTATGGAGAAGAAACTAGAAAACAAAAGAAACCTCCATTGCACCTGGTAAAAACACAAACGACATGTCCACAGAAACTACCAGAAAATCCAGCCCCCTTTTATGATTAACTGTACCCAAATTAGTAATAAAATAATTATCACAAATTTAAAAACTCAAATAGAATTTAATTATTGTTTGAGAAAATATTAACAAATAAAAAATATTATTTATGGCAGCTGAATACGGCCACAAATATATCGATAAGAATTTATATTTAGAGTTTGTTTGGTAAGGCCATAAAAAGAGCTTTTAACTTTTAATTTTTAGCTTTTCAACTCATATAAATAAAAAAAATTTGTTTGATAACTGTTTTAGCTTTTTTACTAGCTTTTGTCTTTTTTTTTTTTAAAGTTATTTGAAGTAGTTTTTTAAGCTTATAGCTTTTAACTTGTGACTTTATATTCCATTTATACCGTTATTATTTTAACAAAAATCTATTTTTACCCTTTGATATATATTATGATTCAATGATTAATATTTTTTTTAATCTTTAATGTTTTTAATAACATCTAAAGTATACAATAAATTTTGAAATAGTATTGATAATTCTCAAGTTAGTGAAACGTAATCAAAGAATCAATGAGATTAACCGAGACATAGAAAATTAAAATTTTTGTTATACTTTTATGGTATAATATTAAATAATAAACTTATTTTAACATTAATTTTGATTAATTAAACTGAATTCAAATTTCATGTATTTCGTTAAATTTATTTATATAATTTATATACAAAATTTAAAATATTTTGATGTTTCTTAAATTTTTCACATATATTAAAATTGCTTTGTAAGTTTATATTAATATATTTACTTTTATCAAATATATATTAATTTAATAATATAATAATATATGATAAGATAAATAAATCATAAATTTCTTAATAAGAATGTTCTTTTGTGTCATTTTGTATTTATCAACTAGTGTAACAACTAATTTACCAAACACTCAAATTAACTTATCAGCTATCAGTCACCAGCTACCAGCTATCAGTCACCAGAACTTATCAGCTATCAATCACCAGCTACCAGCTATCAGGCACCAGCTACCAGCTATTAGCTACCAGCTACCAGCTACCAGTCACCAGCTACTAGCTACCAACTACAGCTAGTTTTACCTAACAGAGCCTTAAATGGGTTAACGCTAAAACATACCTAAATTTTGATTAAAAAAATAATTATTAATGTGCTTTGAATGGGTCCTAGAAAACCAGAGCTTGTGTCAAGATATAGCAGTGGCCAAACATTGTTCCCACCTAGGAATTGAACCCGATAATTCTCGGATTGGATTCTTAGCAGAAACACCTTTACCACTGGACCCCAAATACTTGATTAAAATGTTTTTTCTTTTTGTTTATATTGATATTTGTTAAAATATTTATGACTGTTAGTGCCGCAACAAAGTTGAAATCACAGCAAGCTTTTAAAATTTCAAATACTATAAAATTTAACATTCATTCCGACAAATATCATTTCATCTTTTTTCATTTTTCACAAATATATTTATTATAAATATTAAAATAGCTTCCCAACATATTTGCCACATAAAATTATTTTTGCTATATAAAATTATTTTTGCCACATCACTCATAATTCTATGTGGCACCTTCTAAAATTTATATTCAATTTTTAAAAAATCAAAATCACATAGAGGTTGTACTTGAGATCACGAGTTTGAATCCTAAAAAATGCAAAAAAATATATTAACCTAATAACTACTTACAGACTTACATGTTGTCATAAAATATATTAACCTAATATTATTTTTTGTCGGCTTAGGACCGTTTCTTGTGTATCAAGGTTGGATAACCCTTAGTTCTCCCTTTAATGAAATTCTTGCTTACACAAAAAAAACCTTGTTGTCATAAAATAATTTTAGCATATCTAAAATAATTTTAGTTTTTTTCATTTTTTTTTTAAAATTGTTATAGTACTCTTTCATCATGAAATTTTGGTATGACAGACTCGGATGTCATTCACGATGTCAAGACATCTAATCTGTTATTAATGTAGCAGAGGCAGAACAGAAAGATCCCTCAACTTTTAATTACAAATCGCAGCACTCCTTGCTGTTACAAATCTGCAGAAATCTTCTGCTACAATCAAGGTCTTTTTAATCATGAGTTTCCTAATTTATCTCCTAAATTAGAAACTACTGAATCTTCAATCTTCTGATCTGATTCTTCAATATTCTTTTGACCTTTAAATTTGCGCCACATGGGATTACAAAATATTCTACGAATATCCTGTATCTGTTGAGTAACAAATTGAATCTTCCTTCTAGTTCTGCAGGCGCGATGTCATGAGTTGATGTCATGACATTTCATATAACATCTTGCATGTACCTATTTTGTTCTTTTTATATTTTCAAGATTACATTTGTATTATGTTTTACTGTTATTATGTTTTAGCCAAACATAGATGCCAATCAGCCAATAAAAGCACTAACAATCTCCCCCTTTGGCATATTTTGGCTAAAACTAAACATTCATTAAAAATGCAGCAAAACACAAATACTTCAAATTTCAAGACAACAAGGAAGAACATAATTTTACATTCTCAGAATTGGGTTTTACCTTCTGTTCTTCAGGACTTGAACCACATCATAACATCTTCAGTCTGCTACAAAATCCTTTGTTTCTTTTTACAGTAGCAAAATCAGAAGATGATATTCTCTCCCCCTTTTTAGACAATATGACAAAGAATAATCCGATGTCATAATATGCAGTGAAACACCTTCATGCAACACTGATGTACACGAGGAAGACGATGGGAGAAGGCCTTTGTCTTGGAGGACCAATGGTGGCATAAGAGACCCCTTCCTTAGTCTTGAACCAGAAACCAAATCCTGGCTTAGACCCTGAGAGAGGACTTGAGTGAAAACTGTCCACCAGTCCTAGTAACTCAGAACACAAATCACAATTGTGTTCATAACTCAGATCACAAATCACAACAACAATAGTTCCTATACTGAAGGTTGTATATGGTGGAACATCGTTGTTGTTATTGCAAAAAAACCCATGGTAGAGACCATCAACATCCCCAGCCCGTGTTTTTCTTTTTCTGAAGAGGTTTTGGTACAACAACCCATCATAATACCAAACACAGACACGACTCATAAGAACACACACGAACGACATCTTGAGAGAGTTTGATTTCTGTAATCCATGGAGATGCCATTATATAGCCATTGGAGATTATAGGAAATAACGATGGTCTTTGGTCTTGTTCAACGGTCAAACGATTAATTAGGAAATAGTTCAAAAAGTAATTACTCTTTCCAAAGCAATTTTTGACTGTTTTTCTGATAGGAGTTATCTTGAAATACTAGTGCATGCATAGTCATTGATTGTACTTTACACCGACCACTGATGTGTAGATAAACTTCAAGACGGATTTCCTTGTTTGACTTAGAAGATTCAATGTCTTTAAACATGTCATGACATCCTGTCAGACATTGTCACTTTTCTTCCTTTTAAGCACATAGCTCAAGATTCTTTAAAAGATTAAGACAAAGCATCCTACCGACCAAGTAACAGACTCCCCACTTACTCACTAGTCATGGACATAGACTTCTGTTGTTCTGAACACCTTGAGACTGTTAGACATATAACTACCTCATTAGTGTAGAGAAATAATTGTGGATTCTAGTTGCACATGGTTAGATTTAACCATTGAAAAATAACTGACAAAAATGTCACATCTCCTTCATGATGTTAAAGTATTTTTAACCAAGAAACTTTTCTTGACAAAAGAAGTTACTCCCCCTATCTGAGATAGTCTGAGCTTCTTCAAGGAATAGGCTTGAAATGATGAATGGAAAATATAAGACGCATCTTCATATCTTTAAGAGCCGCATCCTCTGTTCAACTGTCCTGCTGAACACACTCACTATAGCAAAGTTGCTCCTTTACATTAAATACTTACACCAGAAGTAAGATGTCATAACATTGCGTCTGACATTTGTACTACCAGTATTTTCCATAAGGTTCATCTCTTTCTTCAACAGACCCTTGTCTACTAACTTATCTCCTCCAAAAATGATCAACTGATGACCTTTTGACACTAGAAGCATGCATAGAGAGGTTGCCACAATCTCAACATACAGAACTGCCACTTCTTGAACTTTGTTGAAACCTTACCATGTTTGGATCAGATCATGGTCTGCTTAAGAAAATTCGAAACCCTTCTTGATATGGTGTTTCTCAATCTCACACATTGATTAACATGCTCCTTGAACCGGAAGGATTCTCCTTTATCCTTAGTTGTGTTGATCAGATCATAGAACTTTTGTCTTCATAGTCATTTTCACTAAGTGAAGTCTTCATCATGAAAGTAATTATGTATTGCCAGAACAAATTACTTACATCCAGATCAGAACCTGCCCATTCTAATCCACATTATGTCTGAACTGCCACTTTACACAATAATGTCGCTTTTTCAAACTTCTAATGCATATTCCTAGTCCTTCTTCCAGGATAAACGCACTTTGTGATGTTGACATCACTCAAAACATAAGTTCGTCTAAACTCAAACAAACTCTGACTATCCATAGAGATAAAACTTCTCTATAGAGAACTTGGAACACAAGAAACAATTTGTGTTCACGACACGAAACAAGACTCTTATTCTTTACCAAAAAATTGTAAAGAATGACCTCAGACTTTAACAATGTCTGAACACTACCCTTAAACCCTATGATTGTCATAATTAGACAACCATAACCTAGACTCTAGACATTTCTCATATTCGAAAGAAGAACATGAGGGACTCAAGCAAGACTCAAACAAACCGAAAAGACTCTATAAACCTGAGCAATTTAAACAACATACCTGGACTTTAACTATAGTCTCGATCAAGAGATGTTATTTGAAGACGAACTGCACCAGGTGGACTTGTGTATAGGTTGGATCATGCACTAGGTCAGAACAAGTGATACACACCTTCAATCCATGTCTTCGGATGATAATGCAAAGAATATTCTTTGCCGGTCTTTAGTAATAAATATGATTTGAGTTATGTTCTGACATCTTGTGTGACTTTGTTCTTCTGGCTTCAAGGTTAGTCTTTGAAGGACTTTACGTTAGGATAGAAGCAAAATAAAATTGTCTTTGTTGATCTTCATACTCTTTTACTCCCCCTGAGATATACAAATTTAGGCATTTTTTATGTTCGTCCTTGAAGTTCCCTTCATTTGGAGTTTGCCACAGTTTCCAAGTTTAGAAACCTCAGTTTACTTGCTACACAAGATTCATATTGCCACACTCTGCAACTTGAAGTAGAAGAAACTATGATTGTATAACCATAAATCAATCTTCAGCATACACGTCTGAGTCATTTCATACAGACATTGTAAATATCCAGCTCCCATCTAGATATTTAACAGAATCAGTATGCTACACTAGATACTCTTGCCATTCTTCCTTAATGTGTGAAGATAATTGAGAACACATAGCTAGAAGAATTTCTTCCCAGTCTAGCATCTAGGTTCTAAACCCAATAAGTACTAAGTCTCCCGTCAAAGTACTTACTGTCGCATGCTCGCGAAAAAATGAACAGAGTCGCCACCAATATATTTATCCCATAAGGGAAAGGAATATCAGAAAACCTAGCAAAGAATAAGAACAAAGTCTTGCGACTAGAGAATCAAGGTACGGGAGTCGGTTACGCAAGGGGAAGGTGCTAGCACCCCTCGCGCCCATCGTACTCGATGGTATCCACCCATGTTTGTTTCTATCTAAAGGGTGTGTACTATGTCTATATCTATATATGCGAATGAATGCAAAATGTAGGGAAAATAAAGAATTGTACTCGCACGGGCCCTACCCCGCTGCCTACGTATCCTTTTCAGGAATCAGAGTTACCGTAGCTCGGCTTAAGATTTTCTGTTTGTTTTTGTGTTTTTTAGTTGGGCGGAGTTAACGTTCGCGCTCTTGCATAAGGGACGACCTACGATGCGATCGAGCGGAAATAACAATGCGCTTAAGAATGCCAACGAGGCAAAAGAAAAAGAAATGATTGGTTTGTGCCTTTTATGGTAGATGAGTGATGAATAGTTCCCAATACCGGGCCACTCACCAGTCTCTCTACTTTGTTTTAATTTGAACCATTGTTAGGTGTTTTAAGTGTTTTTGGTTGTGTATTTTTTAAGGGGAATTTACTTTGCGATTCGAATCACATAAAAATGTATAATGATCGAGAAGCAGATTAAGGAATGAATCCCACTCACTTCTATCCCATTATGTAATGTTTGAGAAACAGATTAGGGAATGAATCCCACTCATTTTTCTCCCATTAATTAATGTTTGAGAAACAGATTAGGGAATGAATTCACTTATTTCTCTCCCATTAAGTAGTGACCGAGAAACAGATTAGGGAATGAATCCCACTCGTTTCTATGCCACTAAGCGATTGAGAAACAGATTAGGGAATGAATCCCACTCATTTCTCTATCACTTTCTTAATGTGATTCGCATCTTCCTTTTATTAAGTGTTTTTAAAAGTCGAAAGAAAAAAAGAATGCAATAGGGAACTAATCCTAAATTCTAATCTAAGTTGTCTATACAAGGAGGTAAAAACTATACAGTTTATTAAAAGAAACTACACATGGAATATGTAAAGGGAAGTCAATATACGGAAAATAAAATTGAGAACTATGACGAGTAAATGGTATTCACAAACACACATATATCGGTTAAATCTATATAAAAAAACAAGACTAAAAATTAATTCCTAAGTCTATTAAAGGATTATTTACAAGGAAATATTAAAACAAAGAATATTCAATCATATTGTGAAGAAAAAGATTTATTAAAAGGATTAAAATAATTAAGAAAAATTAACAAAGATCAAGGCAATTATTTAATCGACCTAAAATATCTAAACAATTTTTTATGCATTTTTATTTGATTTAAAAAGGATTTATGAAGCAAAAATTAAAAGAAAAAACAAAATTAAAATAAAATTGAAATCTAAACAGGTGGGAGTGCAAAAGCATTTTTCTAAATGAACTAAAATTAGTCATGAGGCAGAAACTGGGCCTAATCATTGGGGTGTGAAAAGCAAGGGGCACCCGGGCCCATCCAGAACGTGGTGGTGTATTAACAGAGTGAGGGTACAACCCCAAAAACTCCAGGCCCAGTGCATTCGTGGCCCATTCTCTATCCACTCACCAATTCAGCCTTTATTCAATTATTCAACACTTTATTTCATTTTTATTTATTTGGCAGCATGTGAAAATAAATGTGTAACGTGACATGTACCCTATTGAACATATATCAACTAGTCACAATGGCATTTAAGTCATGTAAAACAAAATCAAACAAGAGCCAGTTAAAACATGCCACATCAGCGACTAATGATTATAATAAAACAAAAAGAACAAAATCTGGGCAAAGGGACGAATGCCGTCGCGACACATAAGCAAACGGTGAGAGAGGAGTATCAGGGTTTCAGACGCCGGAGATTCCACTCCGGTCATCCTCTCCGACCAGCTGCAGGGCGGAGCCACCAGAAAAAATCTCAGAAATACAAAAAGCAACCACCTTTTTACTCATAATCTCATGCTAATTTCAAATATGATTTTGGATTTCCATGATGTTTCTTCTATCACCCAAACCGTGATCAATTTCTAAAGCCCTAACATTATGAAGCTCACCAAAAATGCACATGAACACTGTCAATCACCTCATTTCTACGCACTGAACATGAATCTACCAATAAACGTAACGACACAACCAACAACAACACACATCTAAAGAGATCTACAACTTGAATCATTCAGATATATGCAAGTAGTTCGAATACGCGATAATGCTAATGATATTACATGCCTCTTTAACGCAAGGGAAGTGAAAGCTTACCTAAAGCAAGTCTTGAGCAGGATTTTCGAAAAACGTTTGCTCCTCGTGCTCCGATCTTGAAGATGATAATGGTGATGAACCTTGGACTTACTTCAAATCCACGAAGAGGGAACTCAGAGATCGCGAAGGAGTTGAGATGGAGACTGAATCTTGCTCATAGCCACACCATTGCAGATAAACACAGAACTTGAATTTGAGAAGATGATGAATGGAAGTAGTTGGTGATGGTGACCGAAGGTTTGTGGAGGAGATGATAGTTGGTTGAAGATGTGGTGGTGGATGAAGGTTGCTAATGGTGGTTGAAGGTGGTGATTGGTTTATGGTTGTTAGAGTTTGTTACAACTCGTAACAAACTTTTGGAACGTGTATGGAGAGGGAGAGAGAACCGAGGGAAGAAGAGAGTGTAGAGAGGGAGAGAGCTTTTTAGAGAAAATGAAGAAATGAGAGTGTGTGTTGTTGTTTGTGAAGAGCTTTAGTTTATATATGGTGTATGAGGTTGCATGGAGTATTATGGTGGAGGTGTAGTAGTGTAGTATTGTGCATGGCCTTGTATGGAAATAACATAAGTGGTGCATCTTTGTGTATGCTGCGCGCGTGACATGCCTATCCTCTGGCCAAAGTCAGCTTCCATGTGCATGGGTTTGGAGGTTGATATCTTGTTCCACAAATGCCCAAAATCTTTGGTTTTTATGCCTTTTGAAAGAGGACATGGGAAGGAGTAAATACACACCACGTTTCAATCAAGTGGATACTTTTACTCTTCTAAAACTGGGCGCAAATATGGCCCACCACCTGTTTGTATAAATGCCTCTCTCGTGCCCTCGCTTTTGGCCCAGATTCCTGGCAACACATGTCTTGGCAAGGTCACGACTTTGAGACTTTGTAAAAGGTTCCACGCGCATCCAATTAGCTTTATTCTTGGCCCCATATTGTAGAGGACATGGTAGAGAACACATTAATATTGAGTTTGAATTTTCAGGATCCTTGACATGCCCTATAATGGCCTTTGAAAATGGCACGCCATGTGTTTGTCAAAATGCTGCCTGCTTGCCTAGAATTTGCCTTGCAACTTGACTTGATCAAGTGTGATTCTTCAAACTTTCTAGCTTCATATCTCTTGATCCAGACTTCCAATGGAGAAACATTCAACTACAAAGTTGTAATATGCCATGAATGGAACATTTTTGATTTTAACATTGTCTTGAAATGATGCCTAGAACCATGTGTAAAATAAACCTGAAGTCAACTGTCCAGCCATTCATAAACTCCTCAAAATTTCTCTAAGTATTGGAAACTTTCCTCTTTTGGAAATTTCTTATTTTAAATACCTTCCACATTTGGAAAGTTTTGGTTATTTCTTGATTTTTATTTTATTTCCTTGATTTTTCTTGACGGATCTTCCATCATGAGTCAATATTTGACAGTTGACTTTGACTTTGACCAAAATGTCATCTTTTCCTGATTTTTCCGATTCAGATGAATTTTCGATTAATCGACCCTAACTTGGAGTTCCTGATGAACCTGAAATTTGTATATTTTAACCGGAGCTTTGATTTAGAGAGAAAGAAACTTTGATTTTAGGAGAACCTCAATGGAAATGGGGCCGTATAATCAGACTTCAAACCTTCTCTTCTGAACCAAGATATCTCCCACATAGAAGCTTTTTTTCATCAATTTTCTAGTAATCATGATATGGATGAATGTAATGGATGAGTGGCCTATATGAATGCGATATGAAAGCCAGATAAATAAGGGTAGGACAAATTTGGGGTATGACAGCTGCCCCTATTTAACCATCTTAGACCTGAAGGTGAGATTGGCATCGACCTTTCGAACGTTCAAGGCAGAAGATGATTAAATATCGAGACCTGAAATTTGTCCTGAAATGGCGGTGTAAGTGTTACCTTTATTTTTGTATTTGATATCTGCTGGGGGAAGAGAATTTATTTTTCCGATGGATTAGTATACAGTGAAGAATTGTGGTTAAATGGTGATAGCTTGTAACGTGGTAACAATGCCAATACAAGGTTCTCAGTGGGAGTGATTGCTGTAGATAACAAGAATTGGAAAAGAAATAGGTTTGATAGAGAGATAAGGTAACATAGATGAATGTTTTAATACAGGCGAGTATCGAAAGGAGATACAAACGAGCATCAAAGAATAACACAGACGATAGTTTTAGTCAATACAGACAAGTATCGAAAGAGGATACAGACGAGTATCAAAGAATAACACAGACGAGTGTTTGATTCAATACAGACGAGTATCGAAAGAAGATACAGACGAGCATCAAAGAATAACACATACGGGTGTTGGACTCAATATAGACGAGTATCGAAGAGGGACACATACGAGCATCAAGGAATAACGCGGACGAGCGTTGAATTAATACAGACGAGTATCGAAAGAAGATACAGACGAGTATATAAAAAATAACACAGACGAGTGTTCGACTTAATACAGACGAGTATTGACAAAAAGAGGTACAGAAGAGTGTTAAATCAATACAGACGAGTATCGAAAGAAGATACAGACGAGCATCGGGGAATAACACAAACGAGTGTTAAATTAATACAAACGAGTATCGAAGGAATGACACAGACGAGTGTTGAAGGAACGACACAGACCAGTGTCAAAAGGACGACACAGACGAGTGTTTGGAGAGCTATACACAATAGGATTGATTAATGAACTTGCTGGGGATCGAGAACACTAGGCATTGGGACCGTGGCTTGCGGTGGTTTATAATGTGACAACAGATATCAATTAGGATTTATGAGGATAACATCTCTGTGGGGATGTAACTTTCTCTTGATTGGGTTCCGATTCTGATTATCTGGCTTACACTTTTGTATGCATGTTTGAATTTTTATGTATGGCGTAATGATCCACTTTGATGGATATGCTACGCTTTGGGGATGCAATGTTATATGCAATGGATACTATATGCAGAGTGCCAAATAAAGGCCTTGGTGAGATAGTGGAGCAGGATCATTGGGGTCCGTTGCTTATTTTCTTGGATCGCCAATACGAGTGGGTGTTGGAGACCTTACAGTACCAAAGATTATTGGCAACTGTGCTGAGGGTTAGAACATAGCTTCGTTGGAGAAAACGTGACCTCGCCTGACTTTCCTTACATCCGGAACTGCTTGGGGGATCACAATCTTGAAGGACTATTCTTCGTCCGTCGCATGGGGAAAGGACATGGACCTCTTCAGGTGCCCCATGTTTACCAGTACTGATGAGTTACACGCTTGAACTTCTACGCGGGATGATGACGATCATTGTGAGATGAGATGGGTCAAGGTGACTAGTAGAACCTGCAACCTGCACATAAAAACAACATTTGGATACGAATGGTGCCCTTTAGAGCACTTTTATGTTTATGTAACATCATGTTTCATTTTGGTATGACCCTTATTCCCCCATGTTTTCAATGCAATGTTTAATAACGAATTAAATCACACTTCGCATACGAAAAAGGGAAGTGAAAAGGAAAGCTTTTTAGTAAAAGGATCATTTTATTGATGGCATGCCTATGAATAGGCTTATGTACAAGGAAGCAACTCCTAAATGAGGTAGTTGCAAAAACGGAAAAATAAAGGCGCACTGGATAAAATGGCAAAGAGAAATGCTCAAATTTCCATTAAAACTTGTATTGCTACAGTTCCCATATCCTTGATCTTCTCAATGCTTTGCTTCAGAAGCGTAGTGGTTGAACCGATCTGTCCGTATGTCAAGGGCGCGAAATGGTTTTTGTGAAGGATATTCAGACTACAACCTCTCGCTTTTAGTCCCTAACTTTTTCCTGGACCGCCCTTTCGGGTTTTCAATCCAGCGGGATACCCCTTTTTTCCCTAGGCCGCCCTTTCGGGTTTTCGACCTAGCGGGTTATTCTTTTTTGTTTTATCCCTAATTTTTGCCTGGACTTTTCTTTTTTATGTCCACCGGGATACCCATTGTTGCCTAAGTTGCTCTTCCGAGTTTTCAACTTAGCGGGTTTTTATGCGTAGTATTTTTTGACTGAGTCTGAATTGACTGGAAGCGGAACGTCTTCCCCATCCATCTTTGTCAGGATTAAAGCACCACCTGAGAATGCTTTCTTCACAATGTATGGTCCCTCATAGTTGGGAGTCCATTTTCCCCTTGGATCGGTATGAATTGGCAAGACCTTCCTTACGACCAGGTCACCTATGTGGAATTCTCGAGGCCGAATCTTCTTGTCGTACGCTTTCTTAATTCTCTTTTGGTACAGCTGACCATGGAAAATAGCAGATAAGCGTTTCTCCTCAATCAGATTGAGATGGTCCAGTCTCGTCTGAACCCATTCCGTTTCATCTAGTTTTGCATCCATCAAGACTCTCAACGAAGGAATTTCCACTTCGACGGGAAGTACAGCTTCCATGCCATATACAAGAGAGAAAGGAGTTGCCCCAGTTGAAGTACGAACTGAAGTTCTATAGCCATGTAGGGCGAACGGTAACATCTCATGCCAATCTTTGTACGTTCTAACCATTTTCTGGACGATCTTCTTTATGTTCTTGTTAGCGGCTTCAACTGCGCCATTCATCTTTGGCCGATAGGGTGACGAATTGTGATGTTCAATCTTGAACTCTTCGCACAACTCTGCCATCATCTTGTTATTAAGGTTGGACCCATTATCAGTGATGATTTTGTTTGGAACCCCATATCGGCATATAATCTCTTTCTTGATGAAGCGAGTGACGACTTGCTTGGTCACCTTCTTGTAAGAAGCAGCTTCAACCCATTTGGTGAAGTAGTCGATAGCAACAAGAATAAATCTGTGTCCGTTCGAAGCTTGCGGCTCAATTCGTCCAATCATGTCGATGCCCCACATGGCAAAGGGCCATGGTGATGTGAGAAAATTCAAAGGAGTTGGAGGGACATGAATCCTATCTGCGTACACTTGGCATTTGTGACACTTTTTTACATACACATAACAGTCACTTTCTATTGTCATCCAATAATATCCTGCTCGCAAGATCTTTTTAGCCATAGAATGTCCACTGGAATGAGTTCCAAAATATCCCTCGTGAATTTCTCGCATGATCAATTCTGCTTCGTGTCTATCCACGCATCTGAGCAAAACTGAATCATAGTTTCTTTTGTACAGGACGTCTCCTGACAAGAAGACCTTGGATGCTAATCTTCGAAGTGTTCGCTTATCACCAATCGTAGCATCTTCGGGATACTCTTGCTTCTCAACATACCTTTTGATATCGTAATACCAAGGCTTTTCATCTTACACATCTTCAGTGGTGAGACAATGAGCAGGGAATACATGTGCGGGCTCTTTGTAACGGAGGATCCTTATGTCTGGCGCTTCATTAGGGGAGCTAACTTTGAACATTGCGGCCAAAGTAGCCAAAGCATCTGCCAACTGGTTTTCTTCTCGGGGAATATGATCGAAGGTGATCTCCTCAAAAGCGGGCAACAACTCCAAGATGTAGTCCCTATAAGGAACTAAATTGGGGTGTCGCGTTTCCCAATCGCCTCTTATTTGATGTTTGACCAAAGCAGAGTCCCCATAAACTTCAAGGATCTTAATTCTCATATCAATGGCCGCTTCGAGGCCCATTACACAAGCTTCATATTCTGCGACATTGTTCGTGCAATCAAAACATATTCTGGCAGTAAAAGGGATGTGAGTTTGACGAGGAGAAGTCAGAACTTCCCCAATACCATGACCCATAGCATTTGATGCACCATCGAACGTGAGGGTCCATCGCTCCCCTGGTTCGGGTCCTTCATCATCATCCAGTTTCATGATATCCTCATCAGGAAAGTCAAACTTCATTGACTGATATTCTTCCAATGGCTGATGAGCGAGATGATCTGCAAGAACACTTCCTTTGATGGCCTTCTGTGTAACATACTGAATGTCGTACTCTGATAAAAGCATCTGCCATCGTGCTAGTCTTCCTGTAAGAGCCGGTTTTTCAAAGATGTACTTTATCGGGTCCATTTTGGAGATCAATAAAGTGGTGTGAGTCAACATATACTGCCTCAGTCGGCGAGCGGCCCATACCAAAGCACAACAAGTTTTCTCGAGTAGTGAGTAGCGGGATTCACAATCGGTAAACTTTTTGCTCAGGTAATAAATGGCGCACTCTTTTCGACCAGACTCGTCATGCTGGCCTAGCACACACCCCATAGATCCTTCAAGCACGGTTAAGTACATAAGAAGCGGCCTCCCAGGAACTGGAGGCATGAGAATTGGTTGCTCTTGGAGGTACTGTTTGATCTTTTCGAAGGCTTCTTGACAACGATCATCCCAACGGATATCTTGATTCTTGCGCAGCAACTTAAAGATGGGTTCACAAGTGTCAGTGAGATGAGAAATGAACCTGGCTATGTAATTCAATCTCCCAAGGAACCCTCGAACTTCTTTTTCATTCTTCGGTGCTGGCATATTCTGTATTGCTCTTACTTTATCAGGGTCGACCTCAATCCCTCGTTGGCTCACGATGAATCCGAGTAATTTGCCAGATCGCACTCCAAAAGTGCACTTGTTTGGATTAAGCCTCAACTTGAATTTTCGTAGACGAGCAAACAGTTTCTCAAGATATACAAAGTGTTCTTCCTCAGTTTGAGATTTTGCAATCATATCATCGACATATACCTCAATCTCCTTATGGATCATGTCATGGAAGAGGGTCACCATTGCTCGTTGATATGTTGCACCGGCATTCTTAAGACCAAAAGGCATCACTTAATAACAATACGTACCCCACGGAGTGGTGAAAGTAGTCTTGGTCATATCTTCAGGAGCCATCTTTATTTGATTATAGCCAGAAAAACCGTCCATGAATGAGAATACCGAATACTGAGCAGTATTGTCGACAAGTACATCAATATGAGGCAGAGGGAAATCATCCTTTGGACTTGCCCTATTCAGGTCTCGATAGTCGACACACATGCACACCTTTCCGTCCTTCTTAGGAACAGATACGATGTTTGCTATCCATGGAGGATATTCACACACAGACAAGAAACCAGCCTTCAATTGTTTTTCAACTTCCTCCTTGATTTTCAAAGCCATATCAGGTCGAGTTCTTCGCGGTTTTTGCTTTACAGGCGGACATTCTGGTTTGAGCGGTAACCTGTGCATAACGATGTCAGTGTCTAAACCAGGCATGTCTTCATACGACCAGGCGAAGATGTCAACATACTCACGAAGCAGCTCAATCAACCTTCTCTTTACATCATTTTGCAAAGCGGCCCCTATCTTAACTTCTTTCTTTACTTCTTCCATACCGAGGTTGATGATTTCTATGGCTTCTTGATGTGGCTAAATAGATTTCTCTTCTTGTCTCAATAGTCTTGCCAATTCCTCAGGGACTTCACAATCTTCCCCACTATCTTCATCAGCTTGGTCAATTGGATTCTCAAGGATATCAAGACGTGGAACTGTAACATTATCATTTTTGATGGAATCCGAGCCGGATCTGCACGATGGATGATTATGCTTTAGAATGCAGCACATATAGGAAATAAAATAAAAAAATAAAAAAAAAAAAGAAAAAACTTTGCCATCTATTGTTTATTATTTTTTTTTGAAAATTTTTTAAGATAAAATAGAATAAAAATGAAAGAAATGGAGCAGTCATTGTATGCGGAAATGCAATTTTTATTCATCATTAAACATTTTGAAGCACACGGGGGGCCCCTCTTTATACAAGCTATCAATATGCCTGGGGCGAGGCACATGATTCATAGAAACAAGAAAATTACATCTCCATAAAAGTGACTCTGGGGATGTCCATTATGGTCCAGTTGTTGAGTTCCTGTCCAGGCGCAGCTTGGCAAATGAATCTGGAGAGATCTTCTTGGTCATCATCATCCACGGCGAGAACCTGACCTTCAGAACTAGTACTGGCACTGACGAACACCTGAGAGATTGGAGGAATCACTTTCTTTCCATTGATCGGGTTGCACTGAGTGGAGGAAGATGGCTGGTACCCAAGACCATACTTGTCTCGCTTCTCATAAACATCAATCAACTCGCCCCAGGCATCATGGGGAACACCAGCTTCCAGGAAAGCCTTAGCATCATTCAAGGACGAGAGGGGTGCTCTAGGTTCCCTCTTGTTTTCAACCACAGGGAGTCTATCGACTGACACAATTTCCAAGGCTTGGAAAGGCGTCTCTTGTACTTCCCCTTCTACTTCCACATAACGGTATGTTGCTAGATTATTGACTACCAGATCCTCCTCACCAGTGATTACAACAATCTTATCACCCACAACAAATTTCAAACACTGATGGAGGGTAGATGTCACGGCTCCAGCGGCGTGGATCCAAGGACGACCCAAGAGGCAAGTGTACGAAGGGCGAATATCCATGACATAGAAGGCAATGTAGAACGTGTGCGGACCAATCTTAACAGGCAAGTCAATCTCCCCTTCCACGGACCTTCTGGAACCATCGAATGCTCTGACGCTCATAGTACATGGTCTCATCATAACCGCATCCATACTCAGCTTGAACAAAGTAGCTTTGGGCATCACATTAAGGGAAGATCCTGTATCAATCAGAACTCGAGATAAAACAGTATCCAAGCACCTCATGGAGATATGCAACGCTTTGTTGTGTGCTCTACCCTCAGGCGGAAGTTCATCATCACAAAAACCCAAACAATTACCGGCAGCAATATTGGTTACAACCCCTTCAAACTGAGGTACAGTAATGTCTTGAGTTACATGAGCGGAAGCCAGAACTTTCATTAGAGCATCATGGTGAGCTTCTGAGTGCATCAAAAGGGACAAGATGGAAATCTTAGCTTGAGTTTGGTCAAGCTGATCAGTCACCTTGTAATCACTTTTCTTTATAATTCTCAGAAGTTGTTCAGCGTCTTGTGCAGTACGGGGCTCAGGAGGATCAACGGCAACCTGTTTCCCTTTGGTCTGAGCGTTAACATCTTTATTAGTCTCTTTGGGAGGTGGAGGTGGGGCGGCAAAGATTCGGCCACTTCGAGTGATGCCACTAGTCCCAGCAATATTAGTGACATTCGAATTACCCACCGGGGGACAATCATACTTTTTCCCTCGAATATACACAACATTATAACTCCAAGGAACAGCCTTAGAATCAACCAACAGAGAGGGAGCAGGAGATGGAGTCTGAGGAACTTGGGAATGGATGGTCAGAGGAGTATTCGGAGTCTGAATAACCAAAGGAGTACTCGGGGCATGAATAATCAAAGGAGTACTTGGGGCACGAATAATCAAAGGAGTGCCTTGAGCCTTTGAGACATCAGCCTGATAGTTAGGGATCTCTAGAACATCCACCTCTTCGTCTAGAATAACTCTTTCTACTCTAACGACACCTTCATCCATAAGCTTTTGAATCTCATCCCTCAACCTGGCACATTCCTCTGGATTAGAAGAACATTGTAAACAGAAGTCATGTAGTTCACACAAAACCCCTTGTTGCACGAGATGTTCTCTGACAGTTGCGAGCGGCATCTTAACCTCATTAACATCAGTTACCAGGATCTGTTCGTCACACAATTCAACAGCATTGGTCGCACCTGCGTGGGGAGGCATAGGATTATTCTGCACATTAGGACCAGTAGGAGCGAACGAGATAAGCTTGTCATCGAGGAGATCCTGAACTTTGTACTTTAATGCTCTACACTTTTCAATCGTATGGCCTGGAGCACCTGAATGAAACTCACAACGAGCATTAGCATCATATCCTGGAGGAAGAGAACTAGGTGGAGGACCCATTTCACGGAGTTGCACCAACTGACCAGCAAGCAATTGGGGAAGAAGCTGGGCATATGGCATCGGAACCGGATCTATACGCCTTTCAGGGTATCTTTGCCTTTGTGGAGCTCTTTGACCTTGAGGCCTAGGATTTTGTTGACGATTCTGAGGGGCAACAACTTGTTGTTGTGGGATGAAAGGCTGTTGAGGTGCCACCCATGGTTGTGGAAGTGCAGCAGCGTACGCCTGAGGGACATACGGATTGGGAACAACATAAGGCATTGGGTAGTAAGGAGGTGGAAGAGTAGAGTATACAGGAGTTTGACCTTGGTCAACTGAAGCAGTGCTGGTTTCACCTTCTTTCTTCTTCACAAATCCGGAGTATGGTTTTTTACCATTGCCATTAGAATTGCTAGGACTAGTAATACCTTGAATGGTCCTAGCTTTAACACAGTTCTCAACCCGTTCACCAATGATGACCACATCTGAGAAAGAAGGAGAAGTATTGCTGACCATGTGCTGAAGATACGGCCCTTTCAGAGTACCCATAAACAGATCAATCAATTCGCGGTCTAGGAGAGGAGGTTGAACTCGAGCGGAAAGTTTGCGCCATCTCTGGGCGTATTCTTTGAAAGATTCTTAAGACTTTTGTGCCATATTTTGAAGCTGGGCGCGGCTGGGAGCCATAGCAGTGTTATAGTGGTATTGTTTCAAGAAGGCATCAACAAGTTCTCCCCAAGTACTAACATTAGCCCTCTCAAGTTTCATATACCACTCCAACGGGGCTCCAGTGAGACTATCCTGAAAGAAATGCATGAGCAATGGTTCATTCTCAGCATGAGCGGTCATCTTTCGGCAGTAGGAACGAAGGTGAGTCTCTGGGCAGGTGACCCCTTTGTACTTATCGAAATCTGGCACCTTAAATTTTGGGGGAATAACAATCCCCGGTACCAGGCACAAAGCAGCAGTGTTGAAACTTGAAGTTTTAGCAACTTCAATGGCCTTAAGGCGTTCCTCCAGAGCCTGATACATCTTAGCAGTTTCGGTCAACTCAGTGGTAAGATCATGGTCAAGATCAATAACATCGTGGTGATCGTCCACCAATTTTGGTATTCCCTCAACAAGAATCTCTTTAGGTTTCATCCCTCCATCGGTAGAAGTGGTAGGAACATCCTTGACCAAACTAGCGGCGCTCTTCCTGAGTTCATCCTGTCCTTGAATGACGGCATGGAGGGTCTCCATGAGTTGGGTCATTCTATCCCCCATGACATCCATATCCCTACGGAGGGCAGCTTGATTCTGTTCGAAGTGGTCCATGATCCTTTTCTAATTGTTCCTGGTACGGTATGGATGTAAGGAAGTCAGCTTTGTCGTTGAAGCAGAAATCTGTTGCTGAAAGGGACCCCAATTAGTTTCTTGTACAATAACCTGAAAATGCAATGTGATAGTGTGAATGTATGAGTGCATGTGTGCGTATGACGTGATGTGCCATTTTCAGAGTATCCAAGATTTCAATATTGATCTAGAATAGCTAACAACGTGATAGAGGACAAGCATTAAGAGAAACAAAGGAACTAGTTCTTTTTTCATTCATAACAGAAATTTAAACTTGGGCGAGACCATACATCAACAAGATAGTTCAACAAGGAAAAAATAAAGGACCCCATCCAACAAGTCTGGTGGTGGTCAAGACATACAGACTCAAACATCAATCCATCTGAATATAAAATAGAGGCCCTCCTTGTCTGAAGTGCTCATTACTCCACTTCTTAGTTTCATCAAACAGTATCTTGGTTGCCTTTCGATCTCTTCCTTTGACGAAGCTTTGGATTACCACATCCTTTCGAAATAACTGCCCATCTAGCTTCTTGCAGCACTCCCTAAGTTCGTCACATCCTTTGCATTCTGGGAGATAATCTTTCTCAGGTGTGTTCTCCATACCCATCATTTGATCTCTGAGCTTAGCATTCTCTTCTGTTAGTCGAGCGGTACGGAGGTGACTCCCTTTCAACTGAGTCTCAACCGCTATTCTTTGGGTGGTCTCTTCTTCTAGTTTCTTTTTCAGACTCCTCACTTCAGCTCTAGCCTCCCTTTCTATCTTGAGTTTATAAGCCTTCAAGTCTTCTCTGTACTCTCGCTTGAGTTTCTCTTCTGCCTCTTTTACGGCCCTTTTTATGATCTCCTGGTGATCCTCAACAACAACAGTAGTATCTCTTTCACCTTTTTCCGTTCTAGCCCTCTTATGAACTCTCGAAGATCCTTCCTTCAGCATTTCGGCTTCGCGTGTCAACTCAGTCTTTTCCTGGTTTACAAGATAATGTTTTAGTTGCGCGTTGGAACCCTTTTCATGCAAATGGGTGCCTTCCATATTCGCTTGGATGCAATTCTCAGCAGGCACAGTGGCAGTTGGAACCTTAGGTGGTATCTCGTACAATGGGTTAACCTTCGGGAAAGGCAACAGGCGGTCTTTAACCCTATCCTCGACCCAATTTGTATAGGCTTGGTTGGCAATAGCATTTTTCTCACCTAGGGAAGTCCGGTCATCTGTGTGGATGTTATTCCAGGCGCTTCTTACTTTTTTCAATCCCTCTGGATCAGTTCCCTTCTCAAAGCAAACGGATTCGAATATCTCTTTGTCCAAAGGCTTGTCTTTAAGTGCAAAACCCAACTGACGTAGCGCTAGCTTAGGATTATAATTGATAACACCTCTCGTTCCTATGAGGGGAACATTGTCAAAAGTGCCACAACTAGTTATAACTTCCTCTATGCCCATTCCGATAGGACACCAGACAATGTCGTTTGCAGTAAGCCCCATGATCCTTTGAGGCCATTTCTGTGAGTCTTTCGTCGTAACAAACGGCCCATTTTTAGGCAAGTGTCAAGTGAACCACTCATATAGCAACGGTAAACAACCCCCAACTGATCCTTTCTTCCCATACCTGGAGTGAATGGTATAATAAGTATCCGCTAGAAGAGTGGGCACAGGATTTTGATCCATGAAGAGACAAACAGCAGTTAGATCGACGAAATTCGGAATATTCGGGAACAACACCAAACCATAGATCATAACGGCTAGGAGAGCGTTGAATTCTTTCCATTTCTTCTCAACAGCAAGGGCATCGGCCTTCTTTATCAGATATTTCACATGCAATCCGTGGGTTCCACCATTAGGCTTCCAGTTACCTGTAACGTCCTTCATGCTCAAATAAAGAGCACTAGCAATTTGGTCCATTCTTGGCTTCTCAGGTACACACACAAAAGGGATTTTACGTTGAACCTTAATCTTGAGAATGTCAGCATACTCTTCAAGGGTAGGAGCCAGTTGATAGTCTCGAAAGGTAAAACAACGTAGCTCAGAATCATAGAACTGAAGAAGCGTGTATAGAGCCCATTCATCAACGTGAGAAGTCAAGATGTGTAAGATATGGCCATACGTCTTTCTGAACTCATCCAAGTTATGCCCAGTAACTAAAGTGCTCAACTGAATCAGACGTGTCATATCCTCACGGAAGAAACTGCAGGTGAATGTACGCTTGGTAGCCTCTTTGGTAGCGGTCACGTTGTTAGCCATCCTGAATGAAAAGTAATAACCTCAGATACCCTGAAAAACGACATGCATATGAGAAATAATACTATTTTTTTTCTTTTCTTTTTTCTTCTTTTTTCTTTTTTTTTATTACATCTTTTCTTCTCTCATTTTTTTTGGAAATTAAATATGCCATGATGAAAATGATGCAATGGAGGTTCTCCCAACATGGGAGAGTTGTTGTGTTGTCTCTGAGCAGAATCGATTGTCATAAGGTCAAAGGTCCGACATAGGTGCCACACAGCCATAAGAACAATAACCACCAACAAAATGGAATAGTCACCAACAATACCTGTCATGTATATCCCTCCCCACTCATAGGTGAATCTAGGCCAGGGTAAGGTCATGAAACGCAGTATACGGTCCGCCCGAAGGTAAGCATCCTCACAGCGCGGATGCGGGTGACGATAATACCTCCGTTTGAAACCACTACTCTGCTCGTGGTCACATAATCCATCCCGAGACGTACACCTCGAGACAAACCATGCTACCACTCTACCCTAGGGTTCCTATGGTTCACACATAGCCTGGGTAATGGGCCTTTTACCTCATAGAATCATCCCACCCAACCTGCAAATAGAGAAAATATGTGGCCCCCACGGGGACCCATAATATAGTCCAGATGCATGCGGAAAGTAAACATGATATGCAAGCAAGAAATAAACATGATATGCAAGCATATATACAAAATGAAAACATATAAGCAAACAAATAAACACCCAATAAAAGAAACAAACAAAGGCTAGGATCGACTCGCTAAGAATGGACCAGCACAGGTCTATCAACATCCCCAGCAGAGTCGCCAGCTGTCGCACGCTCGCGAAAAAATGAACAGAGTCGCCACCAATATATTTATCCCATAAGGGAAAGGAATATCAGAAAACCTAGCAAAGAATAAGAACAAAGTCTTGCGACCAGAGAATCAAGGTACGGGAGTCGGTTACGCAAGGGGAAGGTGCTAGCACCCCTCGCGCCCATCGTACTCGATGGTATCCACCCATGTTTGTTTCTATCTAAAGGGTGTGTACTATGTCTATGTCTATATATGCGAATGAATGCAAAATTTAGGGAAAATAAAGAATTGTACTCGCACGGGCCCTACCCCGCTGCCTACGTATCCTTTTCAGGAATCAGAGCTACCGTAGCTCGGCTCAAGATTTTCTGTTTGTTTTTGTGTTTTTTAGTTAGGCGGAGTTAACGTTCGCACTCTTGCATAAGGGACGACCTACGATGCGATCGAGCGGAAATAACAATGCCCTTAAGAATGCCAACGAGGCAAAAGAAAAAGAAATGATTGGTTTGTGTCTTTTATGGTAGATGAGTGATGAACAGTTCCCAATACCGGGCCACTCACCAGTTTCTCTACTTTGTTTTAATTTGAACCATTGTTAGGTGTTTTAAGTGTTTTTGGTTGTGTATTTTTTAAGGGGAATTTACTTTGCGATTCGAATCACATAAAAATGTATAATGATCGAGAAGCAGATTAGGGAATGAATCCCACTCACTTCTATCCCATTATGTAATGTTTGAGAAACAGATTAGGGAATGAATCCCACTCATTTCTCTCCCATTAATTAATGTTTGAGAAACAGATTAGGGAATGAATCCCACTCATTTTTCACCCATTAAGTAGTGACCGAGAAACAGATTAGGGAATGAATCCCACTCGTTTCTATGCCACTAAGCGATTGAGAAACAGATTAGGGAATGAATCCCACTCATTTCTCTATCACTTTCTTAATGTGATTCGCATCTTCCTTTTATTAAGTGTTTTTAAAAGTCGAAAGAAAAAAAGAATGCAATAGGGAACTAATCCTAAATTCTAATCTAAGTTGTCAATACAAGGAGGTAAAAACTATACAGTTTATTAAAAGAAACTACACATGGAATATGTAAAGGGAAGTCAATATACGGAAAATAAAATTGAGAACTATGACGAGTAAATGGTATTCACAAACACACATATATCAGTTAAATCTATATAAAAAAACAAGACTAAAAATTAATTCCTAAGTCTATTAAAGGATTATTTACAAGGAAATATTAAAACAAAGAATATTCAATCATATTGTGAAGAAAAAGATTTATTAAAAGGATTAAAACAATTAAGAAAAATTAACAAAGATCAAGCCAATTATTTAATCGACCTAAAATATCTAAACAATTTTTTATGCATTTTTATTTGATTTAAAAAGGATTTATGAAGCAAAAATTAAAAGAAAAAACAAAATTAAAATAAAATTGAAATCTAAACAGGTGGGAGTGCAAAAGCATTTTTCTAAATGAACTAAAATTAGTCATGAGGCAGAAACTGGGCCTAATCATTGGGGTGTGAAAAGCAAGGGGCGCCCAGGCCCATCCAGAACGTGGTGGTGTATTAACAGAGTGAGGGTACAACCCCAAAAACTCCAGGCCCAGTGCATTCGTGGCCCATTCTCTATCCACTCACCAATTCAGCCTTTATTCAACTATTCAGCACTTTATTTCATTTTTATTTATTTGGCAGCATGTGAAAATAAATGTGTAACGTGACATGTACCCTATTGAACATATATCAACTAGTCACAATGGCATTTGAGTCATGTAAAACAAAATCAAACAAGAGCCAGTTAAAACATGCCACATCAGCGACTAATGATTATAATAAAACAAAAAGAACAAAATCTAGGCAAAGGGACGAATGCCGTCGCGACACATAAGCAAACAGTGAGAGAGGAGTATCAGGGTTTCAGACGCCGGAGATTCCACTCCGGTCATCCTCTCCGACCAGCTGCATGGCGGAGCCACCGGAAAAAATCTCAGAAATACAAAAAGCAACCACCTTTTTACTCATAATCTCATGCTAATTTCAAATATGATTTTGGATTTCCATGATGTTTCTTCTATCACCCAAACCGTGATCAATTTCTAAAGCCCTAACATTATGAAGCTCACCAAAAATGCACATGAACACTGTCAATCACCTCATTTCTACGCACTGAACATGAATCTACCAATAAACGTAACGACACAACCAACAACAGCACACATCTAAAGGGATCTACAACTTGAATCATTCAGATATATGCAAGTAGTTCGAATACGCGATAATGCTAATGATATTACATGCCTCTTTAACGCAAGGGAAGTGAAAGCTTACCTAAAGCAAGTCTTGAGCAGGATTTTCGAAAAACGTTTGCTCCTCGTGCTCCGATCTTGAAGATGATAATGGTGATGAACCTTGGACTTACTTCAAATCCACGAAGAGGGAACTCAGAGATCGCGAAGGAGTTGAGATGGAGACTGAATCTTGCTCATAGCCACACCATTGCAGATAAACACATAACTTGAATTTGAGAAGATGATGAATGGAAGTAGTT
Source organism: Vicia villosa (assembly GCF_029867415.1). Classification (NCBI taxonomy): domain Eukaryota; kingdom Viridiplantae; phylum Streptophyta; class Magnoliopsida; order Fabales; family Fabaceae; genus Vicia; species Vicia villosa. Next base: position 3,018,740 of record NW_026706810.1, on the reverse strand, counting down.
GGTGATGGTGACCGAAGGTTTGTGGAGGAGATGATAGTTGGTTGAAGATGTGGTGGTGGATGAAGGTTGCTAATGGTGGTTGAAGGTGGTGGTTGAAGGTGGTGATTGGTTGATGGTTGTTAGAGTTTGTTACAACTCGTAACAAACTTTTGGAACGTGTATGGAGAGGGAGAGAGAACCGAGGGAAGAAGAGAGTGTAGAGAGGGAGAGAGCTTTTTAGAGAAAATGAAGAAATGAGAGTGTGTGTTGTTGTTTGTGAAGAGCTTTGGTTTATGTATGGTGTATGAGGTTGCATGGAGTATTATGGTGGAGGTGTAGTAGTGTAGTATTGTGCATGGCCTTGTATGGAAATAACATAAGTGGTGCATCTTTGTGTATGCTGCGCGCGTGACATGCCTATCCTCTGGCCAAAGTCAGCTTCCATGTGCATGGGTTTGGAGGTTGATGTCTTGTTCCACAAATGCCCAAAATCTTTGGTTTTTATGCCTTTTGAAAGAGGACATGGGAAGGAGTAAATACACACCACGTTTGAATCAAGTGGATACTTTTACTCTTCTAAAACTGGGCGCAAATATGGCCCACCACCTGTTTGTATAAATGCCTCTCTCGTGCCCTCGCTTTTGGCCCAGATTCCTGGCAACACATGTCTTGGCAAGGTCACGACTTTGTAAAAGGTTCCACGCGCATCCAATTAGCTTTATTCTTGGCCCCATTGTGTAGAGGACATGGTAGAGAACACATTAATATTGAGTTTGAATTTTCAGGATCCTTGACATGCCCTATCATGGCCTTTGAAAATGGCACGCCATGTGTTTGTCAAAATGCTGCCTGCTTGCCCAGAATTTGCCTGGCAACTTGACTATATCAAGTGTGATTCTTCAAACTTTCTAGCTTCATATCTCTTGATCCAGACTTCCAATGGAGAAACATTCAACTACAAAGTTGTAATATGCCATGAATGGAACATTTTTGATTTTGACATTGTCTTGAAATGATGCCTAGAACCATGTGTAAAATAAACCTGAAGTCAACTGTCCAGCCATTCATAAACTCCTCAAAATTTCTCTAAGTATTGGAAACTTTCCTCTTTTGGAAATTTCTTATTTTAACTACCTTCCACATTTGGAAAGTTTTGGTTATTTCTTGATTTTTATTTTATTTCCTTGATTTTTCTTGACCGATCTTCCATCATGAGTCAATATTTGACAGTTGACTTTGACTTTGACCAAAATGTCATCTTTTCCTGATTTTTCTGATTCAGATGAATTTTCGATTAATCGATCCCCGATTCCACTTCCAATCAATCATCAACCAAAGAAGCTTCAGTGAACATTCCTTCAAAGTAACCACATTTCACACTCAAAAGCATCTCCTGATTAAGTTTTGACCAAAAAGTCAACAGGGTTGACTTTGGTCAAAACCCTAACTTGGAGTTCCTGATGAACCTGAAATTTGTATATTTTTACCGGAGCTTTGATTTGGAGAGAAAGAAACTTTGATTTTAGGAGAACCTCAATGGAAATGGGGCCGTATAATCAGACTTCAAACCTTCTCTTCTGAACCAAGATATCTCCCACATAGAAGCTTTTTTTCATCAATTTTCTAGTAATCATGATATGGATGAATGTAATGGATGAGTGGCCTATATGAATGCGATATGAAAGCCAGATAAATAAGGGTAGGACAAATTTGGGGTATGACACTTACCAGCTTTTCAGTTAGAATTTGCTACTCACACTAGGTCATTTTGACTAATTACCTCTTCACATTTATACTTTCTTCTCTTGGCAAATATACTACAAAGAAACTGAAGATCTTGAGATGATGTTGTGACATCAGATATGACATCATCCTTCATGGTTCTTGGTTAGCATTCTTAATGTCAAATTGACAACACTCGGGGTGAGAATAGAATAATCCAATTATCAGCAATACCCAGCCATATCAAGGAATAAAATAGCCAGCATCTCAATAAGCTTTTCTTCAGACATTTATTCTGATTTTGAGATGATGGATGCCATAGTCTGTACCTATAGAGGAGATTCCCTCATTTAGGTTTCTGGACCAGACTTGATTATAGCATGACACTGAATTTGTCAGATTCATCTGACGTCCTTGATTCCAAACAACACTACCCTTTCTGGATAACAACTAAGGCAGTACACATTCTTGACCATATTTCACTGTGGTAGAGTCACATTATTTAGCTCTAACAACTACTCTATGGTTATGAATGATAATACACATATATGGTTCCATTGATCAGAGGAAAATGCCAGATGTAAGCTCTTCTTAATTTAATCACAAAGGATCAGAAAGGAATACCTTCATGAGTTTTCTTGAGGCACTAAGCTTTTACTTCTAACTGAATTGGAGTAGAAGTACATGTTAATCGAGTCCTGATCAACTTATAGTCAGATGTCTCCTCTTCCAGACCAGGAGTAGGTTCCAAACAAATGTTCTCACACTATATTAGTTTAGCACCAGAACATTTGTTCTTCACCTGGTAGCTGCATACCAGTACTAATGTCCCGACATCCGGTAGGACATCTGTTCCTCCTTCTAGGAACACTCCAGCCTTGAAATTTTTCAAGGTTCACACTTGCAGATGATTATGAATACCATTGATCAGTTGACATTCATTAGCTCTAATAAACCATGTTATTATGAGTGGACTTGAGAGATTACTCAAGTATCTTTGACACTTTAATCAAAGCTGTAAGGTTTTGCCATACATTCTGTTAAATATACTTAACCCTAGAATCTTTCTTATACACATGGGGTTGTACAGAGACTATGCAACGGAAAATAGTCATACTTCAACAGAATTCACACAATGCTTACTTCAAGTGTTAGTTGAAAGCATGACAACTACAGATTGATTTCCACTCAACCTTGCACAATGCTTGCTTCTGCACCAAGCAACATACTAGACCTAACCAAAATCCTGACCTAATGAACTCACATATACACAGAGATTACCTTATCAATATCTTCACTCCTGCATGAAGGTTTTGATTTAGCACTCCTTGTTCCAGCATCACAGCTCTAGGTCATGTTGGTATAATCTTCCACACATAGGTCCATCCTCCACTTCAAGGGACCATACAATATGAATATTCCTTGTTCACACACTCTTATACCTTTACCACAATCAGAATGTATCCCTCATGGATCTCATCCAAAAATAGACAGGATGCCTGCTCTAATACCAATTGAAATTCTGGTATGACAGACTCATATGTCATTCACGATGTCAAGACATCTGATCTATTATTAATGTAGCAGAGGAAGAACAGAAAGATCCCCCAACTTTTAATTACCCCTAAGAAGGAGTCAATGAGACTTGGGATCACATATGTTCAGTCAACATAACTAGATTGTAAGGTTTATATGGTTCTATAAAGGAACAGCTAACACTTCTGAACCTGATGTTATACACGATGTCATAACATCCATGACTGAACAAACAACATAATGCAGAAGATAAATAACACAAAGAATTGTTCACCGAGTTCAGTTCAACCAACATACTCTGGGGGCTACCAAGCCAAGGATGAAGTTCACTATTAGCAGTATCAATTCAGAGCTAAACTCCCAATTTACAACTCCTCACTTAATCACTACCCAATGACCCTTCTACCTAGGTTCTCCCTAAATATGGAATATCTCTATTCCACTCCCAATATAGCAATGATGTCTAGCAGTCAACAACTCAGTCACTACATCGACGACCTAATTACCAACATTCTAAATACACAAACAAGCATAACCTGAAGTTGCTTAACAGCTTCCTCCAAGAACAGAACATCTCTTACCTACAGGCTTCGAGATTCACACTAAAAGTCTCTTGCTTAACAGCTTCGAGAATCACATATCAGTGACCATCCCACAATCCAGGTGGTTCACCTACACAACTAACCCTAAAAACTACATCTTGCCAATACTCGGCTAGCTCTCCTAAACTAGGTTACAAAGGTTTCTATTTATAACCTGATCCTAGTTGGACTTGGGCTTACAAATCGCAACACTCCTTGCTGTTACAAATCTGCAGAAATATTCTGCTACAATCAAGGTCTTTTTAATCATGAGTTTCCTAATTTATCTCCTAAATTCGAAACTGTTGAATCTTCAATCTTCTGATCTGATTCTTCCTGAATCTTCAATCTTCTGATATGATTCTTCAATATTCGTTTGACCTTTAAATTTGTGCCACATAGGATTACAAAATATTCTACGAATATCCTGTATCTATTGAGTAACAAACTGAATCTTCCTTCCAATTCTGCAGGTGCGATGTCATGAGTTGATGTCATGACATTCCATATAACATCTCGCATGTACCTGTTTTGTTCTTTTTATATTTGCAAGATTACATTTGTATTATGTTTTACTGCTATTATATTTTAGCCAAACATATATGCCAATCAGCCAATAAAAGCACTAACACATCATATCATTTACAACAAAATAAATAATACTCTTATAACAAGCCAATTGTAAGTTTTAACATTTGATATTAAAATAACTTTACAAAAATTAAAATACAATATAATACATATATCATTTTCTTATATATCAAAAACATGCTCGGGATTCAACCCATTATAACATTTTATTCTTATTATATAAGAAATATTTTAAAAGATATGGATTTAAAACTCATTTTGAACTAAAAATTCAACAACACAAGAATGAATCTTGTAATGCCCCGAAATTAATTAATTATTTAATTAAATTAAATAAAAGATTTATTCGTTGGAATTAGTCGAAGTCGGAATTTATCGGTATTATTCTAAAGGCATAATTGGATTAATATGTTGATTTGAGCAGTTAAGTTATGGTCGGATTAGTCGGAGGAATACAATTGCGAGATGGTATTATTTGCGTTATGGATCAATTGTAGTTGTGGAATATTATTGTGAATAATATTCGTTGTGTTATAGGTTTATTTATTTATGTGTGTTATTTTGCTTAATTGAGTAATTAGAGAAATATTATGAATTGGGCCTAAGTGGAAGGAATATAACACAATGAGATTGGATTGTGGGTTAAGCCCAATTAAGAAAAGAAGGATAGTGAGAGAGTTAGGGTTTTAGAGACATACTCTCATTTGGAAAAAGAAGAGAAAGAAGAGAAAGAAGAGAAAGAATGGAAGAAAGAGGAAAGCTATGGCATGAAGAGGAAGGACTCCATTGAAGAAGGTGAAGCTTTTGCTAAGGTAAGGTTGGGGTTCTTACTTTCTAAGGGTTGGCATGATGATGGGTATCGTAGAGATTAGACTTCATAATTGAATATCCATGTTTGTGTGATAATTGAAATCTTGAGGTTGTTGATGAATGATTTGTGGAGCATTTGGTGGAATTGATAGAGGTTTACATGATAGGGTAATTTTGTGTATATGATTGGGTATGATCTCTATTTCTCTCAATGTCATGAGTTTATAAAATGTTAGGGTTTGGTAGATTCCATGAGATTTTGTGATTTGTTCATGTTCAATGTGTTGTATGAATGACCCATGGTTAGAAACATGTTTAGGAACCTTATATGTGTGCTAAATTTCTTTTAATTGATGCATAAATGGTGGGTGGGTTAGTGGGTGTTTCATGAGGGGATTAGGGAAGAAAATTGGGGATTTCTGAGTTTTTACGCAGTGTAGCTCGACCTACATAGAAGCCTAGGTCGACCTGAGCAACCCAAAAAGGCAGAAAATCCACTTTTCTTCAGCATGCGTCGACCTATGAATTTTGTGCGTCGACCTGTAGAATTCCTTGCGTCGACTCATGACTCGACCTGAGCTAACCTGAGGGGGGTAGAAAGCATCCATGCGTCGACCTATGAGTCCCTTGCGTCGACCTAAAGATTTCCATTTTTGACAGATTTTGTGGAGATCATAACTTTTGATCCGTAACTCCGTTTTATGCGCTATTCAAAATGTTGGAAAGCTAACGCAATGAACTATAACATGTTGCAATAAAATGATTCATAGGATATAGTCTCATATTATGTTTATTAGGATTAAGTGATGAACTATGTTGTGTTAACATATGAAGTATGCTCTTTGCGATGAATTGACATAATCATGTTGTGGTATAACTTGATGTATGTTTTTATTATGACGATACAATGCTATTAAGATGATGATATGTACTTTACTTATGATGAGACAATTATGTATTGTGATGAAATAATAAATAAATATGATTTTATTATGAAGTTGAATATAACGTGTTATGATGATTACTTGAATTGTGGAATATGATGAAGGTGTTGATGTTGTTGTTAATAAGATGAAATGATGATTTTGTTATTGTTGTTGTAATAAGATGAATTATTGTTGTTGTTGCTAATATGATGATTTTGTTGATGTTGATGTTAATATGATGAATTTGTTGTTGTTACCGTAGACCCTATGATCAATGTTGATAAGTTCTATTGTGTTGATAAGAAAGAAGTTGATTAAGTTGTTCAAGTTAATTAAATTGGTCAAGTTGATTAAGTTGTTCAAGTTGGCTATGTTGTGCAAGTTGGTTATGTTGGTTATGTTGTTTAAGTTGTACTTGTGGATGTGCATTCATTGAGTCGCATCCATGGCATTGTTTAAGTTGGCCTAAATGGCAATGATTTAAGTTGGACTAAATGGAAACTGTTTAAGTTGGCCCAAGTGGCAAATGTTTAAGTTGGCCTATATGGCAAATGTTTAAGTTGGCCCAGTGGCAAATGTTTAAGTTAGGAGTTCACTCCAAATGGTACCACATACATATGCATAACATGAAGTCGCATATTGAGTTACATTTTGAATGTTTGTGATTATGATGATGAGATGTTTGTTGTAATGTGTTGGAATCTTACTTGTGGATTGCATATATTGTCATGGTTGATTGTTGACATTGTTGTCGTTTCATATGTTGATTATGTGATTTGAATTGTTGAGACGATGATATATTTGTTGTGACGTGATGATAGTATAGTTGTGAAATTGAATATGTTGTCTTAAATGATTAATGACATTGTTGCCGTTTTTGAAAGTTTTATTATATTGACAAGTTGTCTTGCGATGAAAATTGTTGTAAGATGGTATGTGATGCGAAGTGGTGAAATTGTGTATGATCTATATCTCCTATATTATTTATCATGCATTCCTTTATATTGTAAGACATCTCATCCCTTTGCTAATATTTCCCATACCATGGGAAATGGGCAGGTACTCAAGAGTAGCTGTGGATGTTCGAAGTAATTTTATGAAGTTTTTATGTTGCTTTATGGCAAGTCGAGTTGGTGTCCATTGCTCTGATACCTAGCACTCGGGGGGGGGGGGGATTAGCCGTTATTGTTTAATTGTTGTATTCTATGTTGAGATTTATTTAGGTTGAATTGAAAGATGTTTATAAGTTGAAATTGGAAGTTGTTGGATAAAGTTGTGTTTCCGAATGCTATGTATCTTTGTTAAATGCAATATAAGTATGTTTGTTTCGTTAAGTCGAAATGTGACATCCCATCTTTTGATGAATATTTTTAAATGCACTCTGATTTTCACTTATATTTACCGGGTAGATTTGGGGTGTTACACTAGTGGTATCAGAGCAGGTCAGTCTGTCCGACCAATGTTGTCTAATGCTGTTTATTCCCGTATACGAGACGAGTGTGTGAAACACTGTCGGTACTTGTTGTTCTTATGATTGTTTGTCTGCAGGAGTTGGGTTGTTGCTAAGTAGGGGAGAAGCTATGCTTCTCGGTTATGTTTCATTTGTAGGATGTAGTATGCTGCTAAGGGCGATAGTGCAAGTGTTGTTGGATTTGTTGTTTTCCAAAATCGAAGGTGACTTGGATTTAAGATTTTGGTTGCTAGTTAAGTTGGAATCTCTTGAGGAATAGGGTGAGCATGAATTGTTTATGTTTACTACTCGAAGGATGAGGAGCAATGTAGTGATTGGTGATATGCAAGTGTGGTTCAAGTTACGGATGTTTCTGAAGGGAAATGTTAAGTAACAAGAATAAATCATAGAAGATGAAATTTAGAAGTTGTGATGTTCCAGCGCTACTGATGGACTGTGAAGTCGTTGGTTGAGTAGCCTTGCAAAAGATGTCTATGTTGGATCAGTGATTTAGTGAAGTATTGCGGTAGACCTTGCTGTAGGATTATTGTAAGTGATTGAGATAGTCGTATAAGCTATTGAAGTTGTTGAAACTTTCTGAAACGCGAGTAAGAGTTGGAGATGCGAAGAGAGGAGTATGATTTCAATAATAAGAAGTTTTGATAATGGCGTACAGGAATTTTGTTCTGATGTATCGTCAGAGGTGTTTAAGAAGGTAGCTGCAAGACGTCGGTGTTAGCTTTTTCGGATGATTTTGGAAGATTAGTGAATTATGGAATTATAATGCTTCTGGTGATATGAGTACAAGTTGGAAAGGAACATTATTAATGTTGGTAATGGTGGTTTATACTCCATTATGGTGGTCGGATATCTATTGACAAATTGAGGACTTGATCACCCTTAATCTCTTGTTGATAGTAGACGAAATCGTGATTGGACGACATAGACGTATATTGCTAGCTTGATAGTGCGTAAAGGGATGAATTTTATGTCGTGAAGATAGTTGCTCTCTAGTTGGTGTGAATTAACGGAAAAGTATCCATGAATGGTTGAGAAGTAATGAACAGGTTGAAGAAGCTGGTTTATAGGCGAGATAACGTCGCAAAGTGAAGGATTGAGAATCTCGAGTGAGAAACGATTTTGTGATGGATGTTTAAGGAAGTATGAACTAGATTAGGACTTATGAACCATGTAATTGACGGAAAGATTTAACATGGACGGTGATTTGAGATGGATTATCAGAGTTGCGCAGCGGATGTGTAAGGTGGTGTAGTTGCTATGCGTGTGTGTTTGTTAGAGGTGAAGAACTAGGTATCGGAAGCCTAGGAGAATGATATGTCTTGATCTGCATGTTTGATTTGGTGGTTGTGGAAATGAGAACGAAGTGCCGGAGATATGGTATTTTCTCGTGAATATTTGCTAAGTTCATACGGATGATATAAGGGATGGTAGTCGATGGTGGAGTTGGGTGTATTCGTCGAGTAATCTTGTTAAGTTGACGTTATATTGATTTGGTTTCTATTGTCATGATATTGTTGTTGGACTCTGTAAGTAAGAAGTGATATTTTGTACTATGACTGAGTTGAGTATGCTGGCTACGTTGATGTTACTATAAGAGTGATACAACGAGGCAGAGAGAGACTTGTTGGTGTTTGTTGAAGATTGGCATGTATGATTATGGGAATGAAAGTAAGTATGTGTTCTGGTGTTGAGACTGATGTTAATACGATAATGGTGTGGCATTGAACACCTAAGTATATGAGGTTATGAGTGTTACTACCTTAAGAATCATATTTCAAGGAATTGTTGAGCAGTGATGACTCTGTTGCTAAGTTAATGAAGTGAGATTATATCTCCATGTTTAAGCGTGTTATAGTTGTTGCTACCATAAATATTGATAAGCCGGGAAATTCTTGAGGTGGTTAGTAAGTTGTTAACGAGTATGTCGTAGTGATGTCGAATAATTGACACTGGATTTAAGTTAGATTGAGTTGTTTTGGTAGTCGAAGTGTTGTCAAATGCAACTGAGAATCGGAGAGTTGGAAGCAAAGTTGAGGATGGTATGTCGGATAGATTATCGAGGACGAAAATATTCTAAGTGGGGTAGAGTTGTAACGCCCTGAATTTAATTAATTATTTAATTAAATTAAATCAAGGATTTATTCGTTGGAATTAGTCGAAGTCGGAATTTATCAGTATTATTCTAAAGGCATAGTTGGATTAATATGTTGATTTGAGCAGTTAAGTTATGGTCGGATTAGTCGGAGGAATACAATTGCGAGATGGTATTATTTGCGTTATGGATCAATTGTAGTTGTGGAATATTATTGGGAATAATATTCGTTGTGTTATGTGATTATTGATATATGTGTGTTATTTGGCTTAATTGAGTAATTAGAGGAATATTATGAATTGGGCCTAAGTGGAAGAAATATAACACAATGAGATTGGATTGTGAGTTAAGCCCAATTAATAAAAGAAGGATAGTAAGAGGGTTAGGGTTTTAGAGACATACTCTCATTTAGAAAAAGAAGAGAAAGAAGAGAAAGAGGAGAAAGAAAAGAAAGTAGGGAAGAATGAGGAAAGCTATGGCATGAAGAGGAAGGACTCCATTGAAGAAGGTGAAGTTTTTGCTAAGTTAAGGGAGGGGTTCTTACTCTCTAAGGGTTGGCATGATGATGGGCATGGTAGAGATTAGTGAAGGTGTGTGAGTGTTGGCTGCATTATTGGTAAAACATACCTGGTTGATTTTGTATATGCAGGTTGCATATATGTGTGGAGCTAATACAGGTTTTGTAGTGAATGTCATGATCGATGTCATGACATCCATGTGTGACAGCAGGAGCTGTTAGTGTTTATTAATTGTGTTTCCTGATTTATTCCTTTTATCTATTTAGGAAACTTTTTATTGAGTGCTGCAAATTTAGTTCAGAAGATCCTACTGACAGCACATTGTGTAACATATAGTTGGCGTGTGAATTAGGTTAACTTTATTAACCCTAATGTGTTTCTTAAAAAGCCCAAGGCCCAAGACTACATATAAAAAGGACTGCAATCCTAATTTGGAATGCAGACAGAAGATTTTATATTGTGAAGAACGGTTGTTCTGTAACTGTCTCGTGTGATCCACGCTATTGTCTTTGGTGATTGCGTTGGAATTAGTTTGTGTTTTTTTATGTCACTCTAAGCCTTTAAGCACGAGCGTGTGTCTCTTGATTGAAGCTTTTAAGCAGATCAAGGTGTGTTCTTGAGGAGTGTCTTCTATCTGTAATTGTTTATTGTTTATGTGTAATCACTGCTGTGATTGAGGGGGAGTGGAATGGAGATATTCCATATCTAGGTAGAACCTAGGTAGAAGGGTCATTGGGTAGTGATTAAGTGAGAAGTTGTAAACGGGGGAGTTTAGCTTTGAATTGATACTACTGATAGTGGACTTCATCCCTGGCTTGGTAGCCCCCAGAGTAGGTTGTTTAAATCGAACTAGGTAAACAATTCTATGTGTTCTTTACTGTTTTATGTTGTTTTGTTATTACTGTCTGTGCTGCATAATTATGGATGTCATAACATCCAGTTTGACATCGAGCGTGTGTTACTAGAATTTTCAATTGGTATCAGAGCAGGCACCTTGCCTGTTTACATCTGGGTGAGATCTAGGGATAACAAAATTCTGGTACTATGGAGAAGGAACTGTTAGTGTTTGGAAACAGACCCCCTATCCTGGATGGCTCTAACTATGACTACTAGAAACCTTGTATGGTAGCAGTCATTAAGTCAGTGGACAGCAAGGCCTGGAGAGCTGTTGAAAGTGGATGGAAACATCCTGAGAAAATTCTGGAAGATGGAACCACTTTTCTAATTCCTGAAACTCAATGGAGCAAATCTGAAGAAGAGTTAGCATAGGGCAATTCCAAGGCCCTAAGTGCACTGTTCAATGGTATTGACAAAAACATATTCAGACTTGTACAACACTGTGAGCTGGCTAAAGAAGCTTGGGATATTCTCAAAACAGCACGTGAAGGCACGTCCAAGGTAAAGATGTCGAGACTTCAAATACTTACCATTAAGTTTGAAAATCTCAAGATGAAAGAAGATGAAACCATTTATGAGTTTTACATGAATGTCCGCGAGATTTCAAACAACTCAGCAGCCTAAGGTGAGAAAATGACTGAAGAAAAGCTGGTAAGGAAGATCCTCAGATCACTGCCTAAGCGATTTGATATGAAGGTAACTGCCATAGAGGAAGCTCAAGACATCAGCAACATGAAGCTTGATGAACTTCTTGGTTCTCTCTAAAAATTTGAGTCAAGCATCTGTGAGCCTGTTGAAAAAAAGATCAAAAGCATTGCGTTTGTCACCAACACAGGTGATAATTCAAAAGAAAGCAATGGTGGAAGTGATGAGAATTTATCAGACGCCATAGCCATGCTTGGAAAACAATTCAACAGACTTATTAAAAGAGTTGATCAGAAGTCCAGACCCAATGTCAAGAACACTCCCTATGACATCAGTCAGACATATGACTCAAGCAAAAGTTTCAAAGCTGAGGAGAAGCCCTATCTAGGGAAAGCGGTTCAGTGTCATGGATGTGAAGGATTCGGACACATTAGAGCTGAATGTCCTACCTACCACAAGGAGCAAAAGAAAGAATTGACTGTTACTTGGTCTGACGAAGACTCAGATTCAGAAAAAGAAACTACAAAGCATGTCACAGTTTCAACAAGAATCTATGAATCTGATGATGATTCCAGCGATGATGAGCTAACCTTTGATGAACTAGCTGCCTCGTACAAGAAGTTGTGTAGGGAGAATGCTGAAGTCTGCAAACAAGTGGAGAAGCAAGAGGTGATCATAAGAGAACTAGAAACTGAGAAGATTAAACATCTTGCAACCATAGACTCCCTCAGTAGTAAAATAAGCATGTTGAACCACAAACTTGAGCAAATAATCAAGTCATTCAAAATGCTGAACAATGGATCTGATACTCTAGAAGAAATTCTGGAATCTGGACAAAGATCAGGAGACATGTCTGGAGTGGGATTTGTGGCTAAAGAGGAATTAATCTCTGGACTCAGGAGGATAGAATCCAAGACGTGTGTGACTAACTAGATGTCAATCCAAATGTCACAACATCAAGGAAACATAAGAAGGAGGCACCCAAAGAAAAGGTTCCAGAAATGGAGGTGTCATTATTGTGGAAGATTTGGTCACATAAAGCCATTCTGTTTCAGACTATTTGAATATCCAGACCAAACTCAACAAGTCAAACTTGATCATGATACTTGTAACAGGAAGCAATCTGGGATAGCTAAGAATGTTGCTCTAATAGCATACACCGCTCTAAGAATGCCCACCAAAGAAGATTGGTACCTTGACAGTGGTTGTTCAAACCATATGACTGGTAGCACGAACTCACTAGTAAACCTCAAACCTGAGGGATCCAACTATGTGACTCTTGGTGATGGAGATGTAAGAGAAATCAAAGGTGTTGGCATGATATAAGGTCAGGGTGTTCCTAACCTACATAATGTTCTACTTGTGCAAGGACTGGCCACAAACCTTATAAGCATCAGCCAACTGTGTGATGAAGGAATGTATGTCAGATTCACTAAAGAAGAGTGCATTGTTACCAACAAAGAAAATGAAGAAGTCATGAAAGGAGTCAGATCTACAAATAATTGTTATCTATGGGAGCCAAAAAATTCCAAGTCTCTAACTACTTATCCCATGACCAAAAGGATTAATGAAGAAAAAGATCAAGAAAGGACCATCAAATTTGAAGCCCCTACTCCTAGAAAAAGAGTCCTGATAGAAGAAATGGATGAGTCTGATGATGAGATCTTCATTGAAGAACTCACCAGCAAAGAACTAGCTACTGGATACTCTGAGATGTGTGTACTAAATGGAGAATTGAGCAAGAGATTGACAATGTATGAAAATGCTTATGCACTGTTACAAGAAGAAAGAGTAAAACTCATGATGAACATTGTTGATCTAGAAGGAGAGGTGAAAGACACAAAAAAGGGAAAGAAGGCAAAACAAGAGGCTCAGGACACTCCTATCTCAGCGAAAAGGTGCTATCAATGTGGTAAGTTAGGTCACCTGAGGTTCTCTTGCCCTGAGACTCAGGAATCTTCCTATAGAAGTACACCTCATCAGGAAAACCTGACTAAAGAGAAGCCATCGCTACAAAAGCCATGGGTGAAAGCTAATCACTCAAGCCATCACATACCTGAAGAGAAGGCTGTAATGAAAGCAGGAAACTCCAGAAAAAGGAAATCCAGGCGAAACAAACATCACAAAAAGGATGTGGATTTCTCAGTTACAAACAAGAACAAAACAGTCATGAAGGATATTGTAGAAGGAAGTGAGCTGACTCACTCAACAGATCAGGTCAATGTTAACGTCTTAACATCAAAATTTGCTGAGAGCTCAATTGTGCAAATTGAAACGAACAAAGCATCCGGGATTGTTGAATGTTCTTCAGTAAATATTCAAAGAATCATTCAAAGGGATATCACTTCTCCAAATACTGTCCCAAGGAAGGTATCCATCAACAGTCAGGATCCCCTGAGAAAGAAGATTCTAGAGATAGACCTGGCGCACGCTCGCGAAAAATGAACAGAGTCGCCACCAATATATTTATCCCATAAGGGAAAGGAATATCAGAAAACCTAACAAAGGAAGGAACAGGGTCTTGCGACCAGAGAATCAAGGTACGGGAGTCGGTTATGCAAGGGGAAGGTATTAGCACCCCTCACGCCCATCGTACTCGATGGTATCCACCTATGTTTGTTTCTATCTAAAGGGTGTGTACTATGTCTATGTCTAAATGCGAATGAATGCAAAAGAAATACGGGGAAAAGAAGGAATATTTACAAGTGTGCTCGTTCAAGCCCCGCGACTTGATGCCTACGTATCCTTTTCAGGAATCAGAGCGCCGTAGTTCGGCTCCATAGTTTTGTTTGTTTTTGTGTTTTTTAGTTGGGCGGCGTTAACGTTCGCGCTCTTGCATAAGGGGATTGCCTACGATGCGTACGAGCGGAAATAACGGTGCCCTTAGGAAGGAGAAAAAGAGAGATTGGTTTGTGTCTTTTAGGGTAATTCCGTGATGACGAAAACCCACTACAAGGCTTCGCATCACTTCCTCACTTTGTTTTAAATCTGACCATTTATTAGTGTTTTAAGTGTTTTTGGTTGGTGTTTTTTAAGGGAATTTGTTTGTGACTTAGATCATACCAAAAAGAGTTTTGTTTGTTTTTTTGAATATTTAGAGAATGCACATCGAGGTCTACACCACAATCGATTCTCTAAATGACGGATAAGAAATACATCGAAATCTACATTCCAATCATTTCTTTTCCGTTTAGTAGAAAAAAACGTACATCGGGGCCTACGCCCCAATCATTTCTTTTCTACTACGTGGGGAAGAACATACATCGGGGCCTACGCCCCAATCATTTCTTTCCCACCATATATCAGAAGTGTGACAGTATGATCTTTGTCAGGTTTTTTTATTAAGTATTTTAAAAGTTGAAAAGAAAAAGAAGAATGCAATAGGGAACTAATCCTAAATTCTAATCTAAGGATTGTTCTAAATCCTAATGTTAACATGGGATAGATTCTAAAAGGAGCTACAAATGGTATTAACAAAATAGGCCAAAAATATGGCGCAAAACAAGTAACAAAATCACACAACAATTACACAAAAAATAACATGGAAATGGTACAATATCATAAAGAAAATGATTCAAGCGTTAGTGCAAAATTAACCTGAAAATGCTACTATTTTTATGAGCTTTTTATGAAAGGTTTTGAACTCCTAAATCAAGCCAAAAGAGGCTAAAACCATAAGCCTAAAACTAATATTTTTTTTTGAACATTTTCTATGAGGTTTTTAGTATCAACAATCACCTAAAAATCTAACAAATTTTAAAGGTGACTATTTATTCTTTTATCAAAAAAAACTAACAAAGAAAATTGATTTTTATATGTCATTTTTACTCTCTAAAATTTAACAAAAGTAAGTGAGTTTTATCATGTTTTTATTATCTAAAAATAATAGGAAAAAAACTATGTACAAAAACTAAGTCTACACATGGAATAAAGGAGTCAGGGGGGTGAATGTTAAAATCAATGATGCAGTCAGCAATTATAGCGCAGGGCCCACAGGAAGGAGGCCCAAGCAGTGTTTTTTTTTGTTATTCAGCTTTGCCAAAAAACGTACGGTGGGCTCAAAAAAAAGGGGGTGAAGCATGGCAAATCTCGGTGGCCCAGGAATTTCAGTCCAAGTTCTACTCACAGTTTTTTTTTTAGCAGATTTTTAATTAAAAAAAAAGTAATTGAATTAAAAAACAAAAAATAACAAAAAATAACAAAAATCAAAAAAGAAAGGGGATTAGGATTCATTATGTGACCACTCACCTCTCAAACGCTCTTCTCTCTCTCTCGAACGAACTCAGCGGCGGAAAGTTATCGGCGTCGGAGGAGATCGCCGTCTCCGAGCTGACGTTCTTCTATCGGTTTCACTTGTGCACCTCTCACTCTCAATCGGTCTCTAGGCTCGCTCTCACTCATCAATTTCTCCGTCTCAGATTTAACTCAACTCTCACTCTCCTCTTTGTCTGTGACGAAGACCACTGTGGATGTAAAGCGGATGTGATGATGATGTTATTGTTGTTATTGCAGATGGAGATGATTGACAAATCGTTGATGATCGAAGATGTTGAATCGTTGACGATGCGGCAATGTGGCTCGGTGAACCCCCTCTCCACCCTTCCGCGTGCGACTGAGTTCCAGAGAGTGTTGAAGGTTGAAGTTATTGACGATTGAAGATGACGATGAGATGGAGCAATAGTGATTGAAGATTGAAGTTGTTGAAGAATTGTGAACACGGTTCAGAGACTGAAGATAATGAATCGGCCATCCTTTTCTTCTGAGTTTCTTGGAGAATTGAGATGGACAGGTTGAGAATTCCAGAGTCAGAGAAGAGAATTTGTTACAGGTTTGTTCTTCCTCTCTTCTGATTGCCTCTTCTTCTTCTCGAAATTCTTGCTCTTCTCCTTCTTCTTTTTCTTTGTTTTGCGTACTGTTATTTGCTGTGCATTGAGAGTTGTCGTGAGGGGAGTTACGGTGAGGTGGTAGGGACGTAGAGGAGTGGTTTAGCACACCTTCACTCAGAGTTCAATGGAGGAACTCTGAGGGAGGCTTGTGGTTGTGCTCTAATGCTGGTGAGGGTGGAAGATGAGTGAATGTGATGGAGAAGAGAGGTTGCAGGTTTGATAGGTTAGTGGATGAAGATAATGAGGAAGAGAGATGAGGGAGGAGATGAAGATGAGTGGAGAGTAGTGTGTGAGAGTGTAGAATGGCGTGTGTGATAAAAATGGTGGTGATTTGAATTATGGAGGGAATGGAGACTGTATAGAAATTGAGAGTGATTGAGGGCCCTAGGATCTGAGAATTTCTGTTAGAGAATTAAGGGTGAGATTGAGGTCGGTTAGAAGTTTGTTAAAGGAGTTTGCTGAGCTGGAACTTTTCTGTTAGATTCTGTTATGAGTTAGTTGCAAATGGTAGTGAATGGTTCTGTTTTGAATTCTGTTAGTTAGTTAAAGGTTAAAACAAAGTTAGTTAGGAGAGTGAAATGGCAGTTACGGATGGAGGGTGAGAAGTTAGGGAATTCTGTTAGGGAATGTTGGTTAAAGGTTAGAAGGTAGTTATGTCGGTTAGGGTGAGCTGGCAGTTGGTTAGTTAGGAAAGTAGTTACAGGTTTTGGGTGAGTTTGTCAGGTACTGTTAGTTGTAAAATTAATTGGTGAATGTATGTATGAGCTGGATGAAGAAATGCCAATTTTCTGAATTGTTTTCATTTGGTTTAAAATCGCAGGGCTTCCTTTGAGATGCAGGGTCCAGGTTTGATACTTGTGGGAGCTGCAAGTTTGATTTATGATCGGTGGATCGAATGGGAGCAGCAGCAGCGGATTGGTCTCAGTAACTCTTTTGAATGCCGGTTTGACTTTGGTATGGAATTACTCTTGTCAATAGAAATGAGCATGTTAGGCTTAGTTTAGTAGTTGAACATTACTGTATGATGAACTGGCCTGTGAACCGGAGTTGAGTTTGCCGCAAACTGAGGCTGAATTGACTCTTTGTTATGCAGGTAGATGTTATTTCGACAAGTCGGTACCACAGTATATGGAGCATAGTTGAACCCGAAACTACTAGGTAAGGATCCTCGTAACGAGATGTTGAGATTGCTACGTTGGTTCACTTTCTCTGGCAACACTTCCTTTGTTGTACTGACCGAATCTTACACTTGAATTGAATGTGGATTGTGTCTGTTTTGTAGCTTCTTTTTTTTGGTTTGAGCTTGAACATGGATGTTGGCTTGAATTTCGAATTGTTCTGATTTTATATTTTTTGGACAGTATGCGATATTTGGTTTTGAAATGAGCAAGACTATATGAATGATTGGAAAGAGAACACAGTGGGCCTTTGATTTGGGAAGACTATGTACAGAGCCGCGAGTTCATTTTTCTCGTATCGTACATGTCTTATGCTGTTTGACAGGTAGCAGTAGGTCTTTTGTATATGTGTATTTCTATGTGTGTATGCTGGACTGAATTAAATGGCTGGACTGTGTTTGGGCAGCTTGAGTTTATTTCTATTTTGGTTTTGAAATGTTGATATGGAAGGCTTGAATGGTGATAGTATAGGTGTGAGATAGGTTTGGACTGAACTATTGTGAGATGTTTGCTATGCTTTCCTTTTGAATATTGCAGGGCTGTTTTGATTTGATGATTTGTGTAGATGTTGGTACTGATTTGTGTGTGGACTGATAGTATCTTCTTTGTAGGAGCATCATGGAGGTTTAATGTCTGCAAGCTGCAAAAGGAATTATGGAGACAAAGGGCATGGCTTGAAGAAAAATGGGGTCTTAGGATTAGAAGCAACAGTTTTAGAGGCATTCTGGAGTAATTTATTTTGGTGGTGTAATGGATTTGTATTGGGATTTTTTTATGTAATGGTGTTTGGATCTTGGAATGATGTTTGGCTTGAAACAACTTTGTAACATCCTTTTTCGTGTAAATTTCTAGAAATTATGAATGGTATTTGAATGTATTTGACAGATGTCTTGCAGCATAGCGAATCATGATTCTTGTAATGACTTTCTCCCTTGGAATTTGAGTGTCATGTCCATATACTCTTTCATTTTGGATTTTCAATTATCTCCTCCACTTTTGTGATTTGATTTAAAACCTTTCTTTTGTATGCTTTACTCGCATTTCAAAACCTCTTCAATTTGCTACTTGACCAAGCATCATAGGTTAAAAATCCGAGATAATCCATTATGGTTGTTTTGGTCATAAAGTCAACCCTCCATGGTTGACTTTGACCAGAAGTCAGAATTTCAACAAATGTCTTCAAAAATTTCAAAGTGGCCCAATGCAATCCTCAAATGAACGAACCCACACTCTTTTAACGAAGCCTCAAACAAATAGCTCGTATTCCAAATACTCAGATGAGCCATACTTTGGATTGGAGAATAAACCAGAAGAAACCCTAATAATAAGATAACCATAGGTACAACCTTGAAAATCTGCCAGTTGACACAAGCACAATGAAATGAACCTCGATCCATGATTAGTTGAAAATCTTAATAGAAACAAGCCTGCACAAAGTATGAACTTCAAGCCACGTGAAACCTCAGCTTTATCTACGACCTCGATCCCTTGCCAGACTTATTGATTAATGATGTATGTTATGTCAATGACCTAATGAAGTATGTACATGAATGCAAAACCTAAGCCAGTTAGAAATTAAGGGGTAGGACAAATTTGGGGTATGACAGCTGCCCCTATTTAATCGTCTTAAACCCGAAGGTGAGATTGGCGCTAGCCTTTCGAACATTCGAGGTAGAAGAAGATTAAATACCAAGACCAGAAATTTGTCCTGAAAAGATGGTATGATTGTTATCCTTATTTTTGTTTTTGATATCTGCTGGGGAAAGAGAAACTTTTGTTTTTTTCTGATGGGAAAGTTTATGGTAAGGGGTTGAAAAGGGGTAGCTTGTAACGTAGCCAAGGTGCCAATACAAGGTTCTCAAAGGAGGTGATTGTTGTATGAAACTATGATTGGACAGTGCGGGTTTGATGGAGAGACAAGATCTACTGACCCAAAAGTTGAAAGACAAGGATAAAAAGACTCGAAATCAAGGTGAGATCAACAGATCCACGACTCAAAAGAACTGAAAAAGACGAGGATAAGGTCGTCAGACCTACGATCCACAAGAAATGAAAAAGATGAGGATAAGGTCAACGGACCTACGATCCACAAGAAGTAAAAAGATGAGGATAAGGTCAACGGACCTACGATCCACAAGAAATGAAAAAGATGAGGATAAGGTCAACGGACCTACGATCCACAAGAAATGAAAAAGATGAGGATAAGGTCAACGGACCTACGATCCACAAGAATGAAAAAGATGGGGATAAGGTCAACGAACCTACGATCCACAAGAATTGAAAAGGATGAGGATAAGGTCAACGGACCTACGATCCACAAGAAATGAAAAAGATGAGGATAAGGTCAACGGACCTACGATCCACAAGAAATGAAAAAGATTGGGATAAGGTCAACGGACCTACGATCCACAAGAAATGAAAAAGATGGGGATAAGGTCAACAGACCTACGATCCACAAGAATTGACAGAAAGGATAAACATCAACACTGGGGTTGGAGGATATCAACGCTGAGGTTGGAGCATGTCAACACTGAGGTTGGGGGACATCAACACTGAGGTTGTGAAAGGAAAGACGTAGACACTGAGGTCGAGGACATCAACACTGAGGTTGGGACGAGGAAAGATAAACATCAACACTGAGGTTGTGAAAGGAAAGGCGTCGACAATGAGGTCGAGGACATCAACGCTGAGGTTGGAACGAGAAAAGATAAACATCAACACTGAGGTTGTGAATGACGATTGGCATCGACGCAGAGGTCGGTGGAGGAGTGATAGGCATCAACACTGAGGTTGGACAAGGAAGGGATAAGTGTTAACACTGAGGTTGGAAAAGAAAGGTATCGACACTGAGGTCAAAGGAAGAAAGAATTAATATCAACACTGAGGTTGGAAATTAGTTTTGAAATGGTTTGCCAGGACGGAAGGCAAAGAATACACAACACGGGGGTTGGATCTAAAAGTTTTCCCGTACGAGGGAAGAGATCACGGAGACTAGTCACGACTAGACTCGATCAAAAGACATAATCACGAAGATGTTGATGCTGGCGAAGCATAAGAATTACATTAATCCCTCAGGCCAAAGGCGGGGTGTAACTCATCAAGAGCGGCAATCGTTCGAATTGCCACACACCAAGTATGGTTATTCAAATGATTGAAAAATGAGGTGGGTTGAATGCCCACCCTCACTCACACTCTAATCTTCACGCAGCACACGGGAAATAACCTCGGAGACAACGATTCTGACGAAGAAAGACAGGAGAGAGAAGATAAGATTTCTTTTTGGGATTGAGAATACCAGGTATTGGCACCATGGTTTGAGGAGATTTGTGATGTAGTAGCAGATATCAATCAGAGTTTGTAAGGACAACTTTTCTGTGGGGATGTATCATCGTCTTGATTGAATGTTGATTTGTATTATCTGGATTATGCTTTGTATGCATGTTTGAATTTTTCTGTGGCGTGATGATCCATTGTAATGGATATGCTACGCTTTTTGAGGATGCAATGCTATATGCAATGGATTCTATATGCAAAAGTGCCAAATAAAGGCGTCGGAGTGATGGAGAAGCATGATTATTGGGGTCCGTTGCTTGTTGTCTTGAGCTATCCATATGAATCGGTGTTGGAAACCCTGTAGTACCAAAGATCATTGACAATTACACTGAGTGTTGAAATGTAGCTCTATTGGGGAGGAAGTGACTTCATCTGACTTTCCCTACATCTTGAATTTCTTGGGGATTGTGAGCTTGAGGAGATTCCCTCGATTCACCATGTTGGGGATGAGAGATTCAGATAAGGAGACCAGGTTGGGAGAGTGGGACAACTCCCATGAGAAATAAACTCATGTGCTTGGGGAGAGGCCAAAGTTCCAGGAGAAATAAACTCCTATGATCGGGGAGAGCAATACAACTCAGAAAATTGTGCCCCAAGATTCGTGAACTACGAAGGATTTTGCCCCAAAGGATCCTTGGAGAGATTTGTCAAATCTCGACGTAATTGCCCCAGATTAATTGACCTCAAGAGAGATTTCTCGACTTGATTGCCCCAGATTGATGGAAACTTGAATGGATGTCTCAGTTGACAGAGTCTTCACACAACTTGCCCCTTGGAGTAATCAGCCTTTGAAGTGAATGGCTCATGGAGTCGACCAACTTTTTCTGCAGTTGTTCATTATTGGATCTTTCTTGATGTCAAGTGTTTATTCACAAGTAAAAGATATTTGTTTTGAAGATGATAATCTCAATGCAATGCTTATGCTAGCTTCGAGATCAAAGTTATTAAAACAAAGTTGTGACATTCAGTGTTTGAATTATTTGTCATATCGATATCAACATAAATGGTAAGCAAACATCTAGGAGTCAGTTTTACACAACTTGCTTTTGAAATAAACCCTGCTTCAATTAGGTCTTTTAAGGGTTGTAACGTGGCCTGGTTCACGGTTTTAGAAAGAAAGGATTTAAGGCTCAAAGTCTAACCTAACCCACCCATTCTTCGTGATGTTCTCCAGTCCTAAGTTCAACTTAACCTGATACGAGCGTTCATCCTTCAAAAAGAGTTTGAAATGATTGAGGGATTAATGGAGTCTTCTTGGACATGGCAGTCACGTTACCTTTCGATTTGGTGTCTGATCACACGACTTTGTTCTTTTAATCCTTGTTTTTCGCTTTTGCTTTTCTTTTTGTTTCCCTAACTTTTGCCTGGACAAATTCTTTTGAATTTTATTTTGGAGTCCAGCGGGATGCCCTAATTTTTGCCTAAGTCACTTGTTTTCAAGTTGTTGACTTAGCGGGCTTTCTTTCTTCCTTTTTTTTAATTTTTTTTTTGAACGAGTCGTGTGATCCTGAATCTTTGATTTGCGGGAGGTGATTGTGACTGCCTCATTCTTTGGTTGATGAGGGGTTACCATTGTGGCATTGACTTTCCTAAACCTTTTGAAAGATAACCATTGTTGTATCCTTGGACGGACACTCCTGATGAATTTTGATTGCTCGATCAGGATAATTGAACGCTACCCTACCCCTGGGTTGAATGTGAGGTTTTTTTTTGTACAAAAAAGAAACTCCTACTTCATGGCTCAAAGGGGTTAACGAGGGTTGCACTCCCTTATATCTCCAGTGTTTGGGGATTTGAAACAATGCCTGTACATCCTCAGCAGGGTTTTATTCAAAAGCACACAATTAGAGGTTTTGCGTTTTTATTATTCTTCCATCATTATCCTTTTGATGTTTTTTGCTTAATTAAGAGTTTGATATCGATAGACAGAAATATATGAGTGAACACGAATGGATTGATTTGAAACTAGCATATGCAGTGCATTTTTTATTATGGTTAAAAACAAACAAGTTTTACATGGAAGAAACACTTAACAAAACAAGGAAAATTACAAATGAAAATGCAGAAATGAATTGATGATTGCCATAGTTGAGGAGGCTTGACTCCGTCTGGACTTGTTGATCTTGAATACTTTTTGCAGCTCCTTACAAACACTTCAGATTACTTCAAAAGAAAACTCCGACGAAGTCACCCAAGAGTTGTAAAATTTTGCCTTACTTTAGGGATTCGAGCGATGCGAGTGACGCAATGCTCAAGATAAGAGTATGTCTTGCTTACCCCTCGTGCGGGAGCCCCATGAACCTTTCAATTTATGTGAAGACCATTTGGAGTGAATGATATCGCTTTGGAGTCAATGAGATCTTGGACTTTGTGTTTCAAAATATTACAATCCTCAGTTGAATGTCCAGATGTCCCAGAATGGTACTCACACTTTGCATTTAAGTCATATCCTTGAGGAATCGGTGTTGGAGGGGGCTTAGCCTCCCTTAGTTCGACCAAAGATTCATTGAGTAAATGGGAGAGCAGTTGGCTGTAGGTCATAGGAATCGGGTCAATCTTTCTTGGTGGTCTTCTCGGCCTTCGTGGACCTTGTTGTTGGTAATTTTGGTGATAGTTAAGAACATGAACCTGAGGATAGGCAGGGAGTTCTTCTTCTCTATTCTCTGAAATTGCATTTGTTTCACTTTTCTCTTCTTCAGTGAATTCAGAAGCATTGGCCATATCTTGGATTTTACCCATCTTTAAGGCGTTTTCAATTCGTTCTCCTACGACAACCAAACTTGAGAATTCGGAGGAAGCACATCCAATCATCATGTTCAGATAAGGATCTTTCAGAGTATTCATGAACATGTCTACAAGCTCTCGTTCCAAAAGTGGAGGTTGGACTCTGGAAGCTAATTCTCTCCACCTTTGTGCATACTCTTTAAAAGACTCATCAACTTTCTGAGTTAAACTTTGGAGTTGTAGTCTAGTAGGAGCCATGTCACTGTTGTACTTGTAATGCTTGAGAAAAGCCTCTGCTAATTCATCCCAAGTGCGTACATGGATTCGTTCAAGTCGTGTATACCATTCAAGAGATGCCCCACTTAGGCTATCCTGAAAGAAGTGCATTAGAAGCTTGTCATTTTCTGCATACGGAGCCATCTTGTTACAGAATGCCTTGATGTGACTCATCGGACAAGTAGTACCCTTGTATTTCTCAAAAATGGGGACTTTGAATTTGGCAGGAATCTTGATATCGGGCACTAGGCACAAATCAATAGCATTTAAACCGGAGGAGCTTCGACCTTCTAAAGCATTCAATCTTTCTTCCAGGAGATGGAATTTTCTCTCATTTTCCTCGATCGGGAACTTGAAAGCTTCAAGTTCAGAATCGTTCTCATGGTGTGAATCCTCCTTGTTATGAACTTCCACGGGCACAGGTTTTGATCCCCCATTAGCAACAGTGGTTGGAGTACCATTAGTCAACTTAACAACACTTTGTCTAAGCTCTTCTTGCCCTTGAATAACAACATGGAGGGTCTCCAAGAGTTGGGTCATCCTCTCTCCCATAGCATCCATGTCCTTACGAAGTTCAACCTGATTTTGTTCAAGACGGTCCATAATTCTCTTCTGTTTAATCCTTGTGTGATACAGATGTAGGGAAGTCAAATTTGTTGATGAAGCAGAAATCTGGATTGAAAGAGGACCCCAATAAGCTTCTGATAGAACTATGAGATGCATGATATTATGAATGCAATGTTTCGTTTATGAGAGATCCTAAAGTCTTTTCACAATCTTTCATTTTCTTTTTTTGGAATCAAAGCTTCTTTTTTTTGTATAGAGTATCTTTTCTTTTTTTTATTCCATTTCTTTTTCTTTCTTTTTTTTTTTGAAGTAGACTTTAGGATCCCCCATAAATGAAGTGGATAAAGTAATGATGTTATGCAATGCAAAAGCATGGGATCAAGGTCCATATAATCTTAGTAACCACTGTACAATCCTTTGAATAACTTATACAGGTCAAATGTCACAGGATCAAAGGTCCGACACCTTTTTGAATACCAGGAAAACCAATAGTCACCAACAGAACAGAATAGTCACCAACGGTACCTGTCATGTATATCCCTCCCCACTCACAGGTGTAGTCTAGGTCAGGGTAGGTCAAAATGGCAACCAGCGTTATCAGTCCTCCTGAGGCACCAATGTTGTTGCATCTACATGCCAACAATGATACCCCATTTGGACCTCGACTGGGCGTGGGTCTCATGATCGCACTAGACAAGACCTGACATCTCATCGGCGTCATGACTATCCACTCTATCCTAGGTATCCTATGTGTCACTCTGGCCTGGGTATTGGGCCTTTTACCTCATAGAACATCCCACCCAACCTGCAAATAGTGAAAATATATGGTCCTGAAGGGGATCCCAATCCAGTCCAGATGCATGCGGAAAATAAACATGATATGCAAGCAGGAAAGTAAACAGGATATGCGAAACATAAAATAAATACATAAAATAAATAAATGCACGTATAGACAAAACATAGCACACCCAGTAAATAAACAAACAAACGGATAGGCTAGGATCGACTCACTAAGGATGGACCCGCAATAGGTCTAGCAACATCCCCAGCAGAGTCGCCAGCTGGCGCACGCTCGCGAAAAATGAACAGAGTCGCCACCAATATATTTATCCCATAAGGGAAAGGAATATCAGAAAACCTAACAAAGGAAGGAACAGGGTCTTGCGACCAGAGAATCAAGGTACGGGAGTCGGTTACGCAAGGGGAAGGTATTAGCACCCCTCACGCCCATCGTACTCGATGGTATCCACCTATGTTTGTTTCTATCTAAAGGGTGTGTACTATGTCTATGTCTAAATGCGAATGAATGCAAAAGAAATACGGGGAAAAGAAGGAATATTTACAAGTGTGCTCGTTCAAGCCCCGCGACTTGATGCCTACGTATCCTTTTCAGGAATCAGAGCGCCGTAGCTCGGCTCCATAGTTTTGTTTGTTTTTGTGTTTTTTAGTTGGGCGGCGTTAACATTCGCGCTCTTGCATAAGGGGATTGCCTACGATGCGTACGAGCGGAAATAACGGTGCCCTTAGGAAGGAGAAAAAGAGAGATTGGTTTGTGTCTTTTAGGATAATTCCGTGATGACGAAAACCCACTACAAGGCTTCGCATCACTTCCTCACTTTGTTTTAAATCTGACCATTTATTAGTGTTTTAAGTGTTTTTGGTTGGTGTTTTTTAAGGGAATTTGTTTGTGACTTAGATCATACCAAAAAGAGTTTTGTTTGTTTTTTTGAATATTTAAAGAATGCACATCGAGGTCTACACCACAATCGATTCTCTAAATGACGGATAAGAAATACATCGAAATCTACATTCCAATCATTTCTTTTCCGTTTAGTAGAAAAGAACGTACATCGGGGCCTACGCCCCAATCATTTCTTTTCTACTACGTGGGGAAGAACATACATCGGGGCCTACGCCCCAATCATTTCTTTCCCACCATATATCAGAAGTGTGACAGTATGATCTTTGTCAGGTTTTTTTATTAAGTATTTTAAAAGTTGAAAAGAAAAAGAAGAATGCAATAGGGAACTAATCCTAAATTCTAATCTAAGGATTGTTCTAAATCCTAATGTTAACATGGGATAGATTCTAAAAGGAGCTACAAATGGTATTAACAAAATAGGCCAAAAATATGGCGCAAAACAAGTAACAAAATCACACAACAATTACACAAAAAATAACATGGAAATGGTACAATATCATAAAGAAAATGATTCAAGCGTTAGTGCAAAATTAACCTGAAAATGCTACTATTTTTATGAGCTTTTTATGAAAGGTTTTGAACTCCTAAATCAAGCCAAAAGAGGCTAAAACCATAAGCCTAAAACTAATATTTTTTTTTGAACATTTTCTATGAGGTTTTTAGTATCAACAATCACCTAAAAATCTAACAAATTTTAAAGGTGACTATTTATTCTTTTATCAAAAAAACTAACAAAGAAAATTGATTTTTATATGTCATTTTTACTCTCTAAAATTTAACAAAAGTAAGTGAGTTTTATCATGTTTTTATTATCTAAAAATAATAGGAAAAAAACTATGTACAAAAACTAAGTCTACACATGGAATAAAGGAGTCAGGGGGGTGAATGTTAAAATCAATGATGCAGTCAGCAATTATAGCGCAGGGCCCACAGGAAGGAGGCCCAAGCAGTGTTTTTTTTTGTTATTCAGCTTTGCCAAAAAACGTACGGTGGGCTCAAAAAAAAGGGGGTGAAGCATGGCAAATCTCGGTGGCCCAGGAATTTCAGTCCAAGTTCTACTCACAGTTTTTTTTTTTAGCAGATTTTTAATTAAAAAAAAAGTAATTGAATTAAAAAACAAAAAATAACAAAAAATAACAAAAATCAAAAAAGAAAGGGGATTAGGGTTCATTATGTGACCACTCACCTCTCAAACGCTCTTCTCTCTCTCTCGAACGAACTCAGCGGCGGAAAGTTATCGGCGTCGGAGGAGATCGCCGTCTCCGAGCTGACGTTCTTCTATCGGTTTCACTTGTGCACCTCTCACTCTCAATCGGTCTCTAGGCTCGCTCTCACTCATCAATTTCTCCGTCTCAGATTTAACTCAACTCACACTCTCCTCTTTGTCTGTGACGAAGACCACTGTGGATGTAAAGCGGATGTGATGATGATGTTATTGTTGTTATTGCAGATGGAGATGATTGACAAATCGTTGATGATCGAAGATGTTGAATCGTTGATGATGCGGCAATGTGGCTCGGTGAACCCCCTCTCCACCCTTCCGCGTGCGACTGAGTTCCAGAGAGTGTTGAAGGTTGAAGTTATTGACGATTGAAGATGATGATGAGATGGAGCAATAGTGATTGAAGATTGAAGTTGTTGAAGAATTGTGAACACGGTTCAGAGACTGAAGATAATGAATCGGCCATCCTTTTCTTCTGAGTTTCTTGGAGAATTGAGATGGACAGGTTGAGAATTCCAGAGTCAGAGAAGAGAATTTGTTACAGGTTTGTTCTTCCTCTCTTCTGATTGCCTCTTCTTCTTCTCGAAATTCTTGCTCTTCTCCTTCTTCTTTTTCTTTGTTTTGCGTACTGTTATTTGTTGTACATTGAGAGTTGTCGTGAGGGGAGTTACGGTGAGGTGGTAGGGACGTAGAGGAGTGGTTTAGCACACCTTCACTCAGAGTTCAATGGAGGAACTCTGAGGGAGG
Organism: Vicia villosa; assembly: GCF_029867415.1. Lineage (NCBI taxonomy): Eukaryota > Viridiplantae > Streptophyta > Magnoliopsida > Fabales > Fabaceae > Vicia > Vicia villosa. The sequence continues at coordinate 2,990,337 of NW_026706810.1, read as the reverse complement.
CTTGTGGTTGTGCTCTAATGCTGGTGAGGGTGGAAGATGAGTGAATGTGATGGAGAAGAGAGGTTGCAGGTTTGATAGGTTAGTGGATGAAGATAATGAGGAAGAGAGATGAGGGAGGAGATGAAGATGAGTGGAGAGTAGTGTGTGAGAGTGTAGAATGGCGTGTGTGATAAAAATGGTGGTGATTTGAATTATGGAGGGAATGGAGACTGTATAGAAATTGAGAGTGATTGAGGGCCCTAGGATCTGAGAATTTCTGTTAGAGAATTAAGGGTGAGATTGAGGTCGGTTAGAAGTTTGTTAAAGGAGTTTGCTGAGCTGGAACTTTTCTGTTAGATTCTGTTATGAGTTAGTTGCAAATGGTAGTGAATGGTTCTGTTTTGAATTCTGTTAGTTAGTTAAAGGTTAAAACAAAGTTAGTTAGGAGAGTGAAATGGCAGTTACGGATGGAGGGTGAGAAGTTAGGGAATTCTGTTAGGGAATGTTGGTTAAAGGTTATAAGGTAGTTATGTCGGTTAGGGTGAGCTGGCAGTTGGTTAGTTAGGAAAGTAGTTACAGGTTTTGGGTGAGTTTGTCAGGTACTGTTAGTTGTAAAATTAATTGGTGAATGTATGTATGAGCTGGATGAAGAAATGCCAATTTTCTGAATTGTTTTCATTTGGTTTAAAATCGCAGGGCTTCCTTTGAGATGCAGGGTCCAGGTTTGATACTTGTGGGAGCTGCAAGTTTGATTTATGATCGGTGGATCGAATGGGAGCAGCAGCAGCGGATTGGTCTCAGTAACTCTTTTGAATGCCGGTTTGACTTTGGTATGGAATTACTCTTGTCAATAGAAATGAGCATGTTAGGCTTAGTTTAGTAGTTGAACATTACTGTATGATGAACTGGCCTGTGAACCGGAGTTGAGTTTGCCGCAAACTGAGGCTGAATTGACTCTTTGTTATGCAGGTAGATGTTATTTCGACAAGTCGGTACCACAGTATATGGAGCATAGTTGAACCCGAAACTACTAGGTAAGGATCCTCGTAACGAGATGTTGAGATTGCTACGTTGGTTCACTTTCTCTGGCAACACTTCCTTTGTTGTACTGACCGAATCTTACACTTGAATTGAATGTGGATTGTGTCTGTTTTGTAGCTTCTTTTTTTTGGTTTGAGCTTGAACATGGATGTTGGCTTGAATTTCGAATTGTTCTGATTTTATATTTTTTGGACAGTATGCGATATTTGGTTTTGAAATGAGCAAGACTATATGAATGATTGGAAAGAGAACACAGTGGGCCTTTGATTTGGGAAGACTATGTACAGAGCCGCGAGTTCATTTTTCTCGTATCGTACATGTCTTATGCTGTTTGACAGGTAGCAGTAGGTCTTTTGTATATGTGTATTTCTATGTGTGTATGCTGGACTGAATTAAATGGCTGGACTGTGTTTGGGCAGCTTGAGTTTATTTCTATTTTGGTTTTGAAATGTTGATATGGAAGGCTTGAATGGTGATAGTATAGGTGTGAGATAGGTTTGGACTGAACTATTGTGAGATGTTTGCTATGCTTTCCTTTTGAATATTGCAGGGCTGTTTTGATTTGATGATTTGTGTAGATGTTGGTACTGATTTGTGTGTGGACTGATAGTATCTTCTTTGTAGGAGCATCATGGAGGTTTAATGTCTGCAAGCTGCAAAAGGAATTATGGAGACAAAGGGCATGGCTTGAAGAAAAATGGGGTCTTAGGATTAGAAGCAACAGTTTTAGAGGCATTCTGGAGTAATTTATTTTGGTGGTGTAATGGATTTGTATTGGGATTTTTTTATGTAATGGTGTTTGGATCTTGGAATGATGTTTGGCTTGAAACAACTTTGTAACATCCTTTTTCGTGTAAATTTCTAGAAATTATGAATGGTATTTGAATGTATTTGACAGATGTCTTGCAGCATAGCGAATCATGACTCTTGTAATGACTTTCTCCCTTGGAATTTGAGTGTCATGTCCATATACTCTTTCATTTTGGATTTTCAATTATCTCCTCCACTTTTGTGATTTGATTTAAAACCTTTCTTTTGTATGCTTTACTCGCATTTCAAAACCTCTTCAATTTGCTACTTGACCAAGCATCATAGGTTAAAAATCCGAGATAATCCATTATGGTTGTTTTGGTCATAAAGTCAACCCTCCATGGTTGACTTTGACCAGAAGTCAGAATTTCAACAAATGTCTTCAAAAATTTCAAAGTGGCCCAATGCAATCCTCAAATGAACGAACCCACACTCTTTTAACGAAGCCTCAAACAAATAGCTCGTATTCCAAATACTCAGATGAGCCATACTTTGGATTGGAGAATAAACCAGAAGAAACCCTAATAATAAGATAACCATAGGTACAACCTTGAAAATCTGCCAGTTGACACAAGCACAATGAAATGAACCTCGATCCATGATTAGTTGAAAATCTTAATAGAAACAAGCCTGCACAAAGTATGAACTTCAAGCCACGTGAAACCTCAGCTTTATCTACGACCTCGATCCCTTGCCAGACTTATTGATTAATGATGTATGTTATGTCAATGACCTAATGAAGTATGTACATGAATGCAAAACCTAAGCCAGTTAGAAATTAAGGGGTAGGACAAATTTGGGGTATGACAAGACCAAGTCTCAAGATTCTGGATGGAAAGAGCTCTAGACTCACTGTCACACTTGAAAGATCAAGTAAGCAAGGAGAGCAGGATTCTTGTAATCACAGCTGAAGATGCTAAGCTGATGACAGGTATGATTTCTACTAATTTGTTGAACTAGTTTAAATCAAGCTGAACATACCTTGGTGTATCTCACCAGAATATAGAGTGGAATGTCGTAACTATGCCTTACTACATCAAAAACAAGGTGGGGGACAAATGGAACCTCGTGCAAAAGTCAACTACTGATCCAGATATTGCCAACAAGCTAGATATCCAGGAGAACTACCAGATGACATCCCACCACAATAGCCCTAGTGTGATCACAGAGTGTAATTTTACCTCTGAAATAGGTGTCATACCCCAAATTTGCCCACTTTGTTTCTAACAGTCAATTTCTCTTAAACTTTGGGTTTTACAAAATTTCGAGTTTGTTACTAACATTTTAACATTTCTTTTATTATTTTTTATTTAATAAATTTGAAATTTTAGAGTATATTAGAAATTTTCTTATATGACTCGAAATTATATTTAGATTTAAATCTATATTCTTCTAGTTAGTTGATAAATAAATAGATAAGAGGTCATTTTGTTTATAGAACTAATTATTATCACTATTTTTATTATCATTAACTTTCTTTATTATTATTAGTATTATTATCTTTTATTAATTATTAATTAATTAATTTTATTGTTACCATCATTAAGATTAATCATTTTAATATATTAGGATTATTAGTGTCATGGGTTAGATTATTAAGGATAATTAGGATTATTATTGGTGTTAATAAGTATTATTAGAATTATTAAAATTGGTTTGATTATTAGATTTTAACCATTCTTTCTATTAGTTTAATATCTGTTTTATTATTTAAGAATAATTATTAAATTAATTAAGATGACGGATCAATCAGTAATGGGCCAAAACAATTTAACCAAGCATGTTGGGTCCGGTTTTCTTACGGATCAGGGTGTAGTGGACCGGGTCAAACCCAGGACCCAACCCGGTCCTGTTCACCATCTTCTTCGGACAAACCCCTTGCGCCGTTCCACCACCACCAAACCCTAGATCCAACACAAACCCTAACCTTGCGAATTGATACCCAGGCCCATGGAATTTCAGTGTAAACAGAAATCGAATCTTAGCATAATTAATAACCAAATCAAATGCATTAATCAAAACACGAATCTGAGAAAAAATATGTTATTGAATCAAAGATATTATTACAAGGATCAAGTCTTCAATCCAATCCGGAATCAAAAAACGTAAATCTAATAACAATTTCCCTAAATTAGAATTAAACCCTAACCCTATAAAATCTGAAAACGAAAACAGAAGAAGGGGGAGGAACGATCGGAGGAGGAAAAACGGAGAGGAGATTGAGAGAGCCTTCGATCTTGAATCTCGCACCTTCAAACCTGGAAAACACACAGGGAGATAGAAAGGATTAGCGCGTGGGGGAGCTTACACGAACCATAAAAAGAAGACAAAAGGTAATCGATCTGAAACTTAGCTTAGGTTTTCTGGTTTTGTGCTTATTTCGACCAAGTTTCTGGGTTTCGGATAGGGTTTAGGGTTCTTATTTGGGTCAGGTTTCTTAAGGTTTTGGGTGGTGGCCGAAGGTTGAAGATGAATGTTCATCTTCATCTGGGTTTTGGATGAAGAAATCTGGGTTAGGGTTGAAAGTTGAAGATGAAGATCATGTACACTGGGTTTTGGTTGAAGATCCTTGAGAATCTGGTATTCGGGTTGAGTTTCACGGTTGGCATTCAATCGGAAACTGGGTTTGCCTTGGTGGTCCGGTGGGGTTTTCTAGGTTTCACGGTGGGTTCATAAGTTTACAAGGTGGCCGGTGGTGGTTTTTGTGGCTTATTTTCTGGGTTGGTTTGAGGGAGAAGGCTGAGAAAAGAAGAAAGAGGGAGACGGAGAGAGCAGAGAGAGAAACTGAGTGAGATAGGAGTGGAAAAATGTGAGGAAACCGAAGGTGAGTGGGAAGAGAGGAAAAGTTTTGGGAAAGTGGAGTAGAGATAATCTTATCTCTTTACATCCAATCATAACGCGATACGTGGCCACTTACGGGCCACGTGATGGGTTCATCAAGCGGTGATCCCATGTAGGTCCTTTACCATGGTCCCTCATCTAACTTCACATGCAGGCCGCCGATTAAACTCTAGGTAGATCCTGTCCATCTATTCGCCCCTGACGGTGCACCATAACCAACACGTGTGCCGCGTTGGATCACAATGGACCCAAAACATGACTGGGCCGAAGCCCATGCTGTTAGCATCCCCTGGTTTTTATTAAAAAAAAATAATGTTATCCACACCTCCCATAATTACTATCTCCTAATAAAATACACCCCCTTGTAGTTTATAAATAAATTTTAATTAATTAATTTTGTAAATTTAATTGTTTGTTTTCTTTCGATGATTTAATCTAATTTTCTCCCCGAACCGACTATACCTATTAGTCGCATTAGGCGAGAAATAATTTTGATCAATTAATTTATTAATATTAATTCTAATTTAATTGGCTCTTGTTGAATTCTCTCCTCGACCCGACTAAAGCTATTAGTCGCATTAGACGAGAGATAAAAAAATATATAATTTAAAATACATTTATTTTGCTGCCCGCGACGATCGAATCTATCGATCTGAGTAACCAGCAATGCCCCATTAATCCGTTAGCTATATTGATCAAATCTATTGATCATCGCATCTAACGGTGACATATTAAATTAGGGTTGTACGCCCCAAACATCTCAAAACACACTAAACCACGCCACTACGGATTTTCATCCTTTTCAATCAGGCAATTCAAAATGCCTTTCAAATCAAATTCTAAAACTACGATAGGCCATTCAAAAAGCCTTCAAACAACCTCATACTAATTCAAAGGCGTACAACCCTGTGCCCGAACTACGTTGACTCTGACTCTCCCTAAGGAGATACGTAGGCACTTGGACAACCAAGGCGAGTCCCCTTCCCTAAAATCTCATTTTTTCCCCTATTCACTTCCTTAGTTATTAAACCTGAATATTTTAGCCATAAAACCTTTACCTTAGAACAAACCTTAGGAAAGGGTTGAGGGTGCCTAACACCTTCCCTCGACCTGATTATAATAATCTTATCCCGATCTCTTAACTGCGTAGGGTTTCCTATTCGCCCTTCAGAATAGGTGGCGACTCTAAAACCTTTATTTTTAGGGCTGGTTGCTACAGCTGGCGACTCTGCTGGGGAATACACTTATGGTGAATTATTATGCTCCTAAGGCTTGGCAGGGTTTAGGTTTTTGGCGAAATTTTTAGGGTTTGGCTAATTCGCCATTTTAGGGTTTGGTTTAGGGTTATGTTTTTGTAATAAATATTTAATTTCTGTTTTATTTATTTATATAATTTTTATTATTAGCCTTAATGTTAATTGTTTATGTTAATATATTTGCATTAAATATTTAAATGTTATATTAATATATTTGCACTGCTGGGATTATAAAACTGTTGTCAAACCTAAGCGTGGGAATTATATTTAAGACCAGAGGGGAATTACATCGCCTACGAGTCTTATTATAATTCCACTCAGAGTGGGTTGAATATCCGGAAATGTCTGATACGAAGCTTGACTTTGTTGAGGGTAGGACTTGGTATTTGGCTGATCTCTCTGGGAAACTACCCCTAAAATTCGAACCTCATGGATAAAATGAGTTGTTCTAAAATCCAAAGAGACAAAAAGTCTCGGCGGCTACGAATGACCCCATGAGACCTTCTAGAACATACCAGTGGGAAGGGTAGGCACCCTAAGCCGTTACGTCGAACCTATGAGCCTAGGGCTTATGTGCTTATATGCTTATTATGTGTTTACAATTTGTATACTGCGAGCGTCTTGCGTTTTAATTTTTGCAGGTATTCCTACGCGTTCCGTGGCCTGCAGGGACCCCATTTCTAAGACCATGTCCTTCCCACGAAGGACACCTCCACTTATGCATGTTGATTGGCCTCTCGATGGCCATGAGACTTAGTGAGTGTCATGAACAATCACCCCATGCTTACATCTACGTATTCCCTAGCCTATAGGGATCCTATTTCCAAGACCACGTCCTTCCCACAAAGGACATCTACATTTATGCACGTTGATTGGCCTCTCGATGGCCATGAGATCTGGTGACTGTCTTGAACGGTCATCATGTGCCCGCTCCTACGCGCTCCCTAGCCTGTAGGGATTTCCTATATTGTTCATGGTCCCTAGCCTGTAGGGATTACCATCTATCTATCATTATCCCAGCCCTTAAGGGGTTTCCTTGGGTTTATCCCTTAAAGTGTGTGGGGCATCCTTATTGTAACCCCCACTCTATGCCACATTGCATGAAAAAATATAAAATAAAATATATTCGTATACCATTGCATCATAGGAGTTTATCATTCATACATGACATGCATTTCTACCTGGAGCTTATTCGCATCTTAACTTGTATTTGGAATCAGAGACTGCAAAATTGATTTCCGACAGTCGAGGTTGATCATGGAACAAATTCAGACAGACATGGCAGAGATTAGGGCTCAGATAGGGACTACTATGGGTCAATTTTTGGAAGCTATCCAAACCGTTACCAGTGGACAAGGAGAGTTAAGGCAGCCTGTTCAGAGGTCGGATGTTACTGTTGATCCAAGTGGCGTTCATCAAAAAGTCGTCAATCCTACCCAAGAGGTCCCTTTGAATCATAATGTTAGAAACACTATGCGAGTTCCTGTCAACGAGGCTCCGCACCGATAGAATCTTTCTGTTTCGTCATATGATACTTTTAAGTTTCCAATGGATGAAGATGAGGGTAAGCTTCGTCTTTTGGATAAGAGATTGAAAGCTGTTGAGGATCGTGATTGCCTTGTTTTGGATGCTGCTAGTTTATGCCTGGTTCCTGATGTCAAGATTCCTCCTAAGTTCAAAGTCCCTAACTTTGAGAAGTACAAGGGTACCACTTGCCCAATAACACACATCAAGGCATTTTGTAACAAGATGGCTCCTTATGCAGAAAATGATAAACTTCTAATGCACTTATTTCAGGATAGTCTTAGTGGGGCATCTCTTGAATGGTATACCTAGCTTGAAAGGACCAACATCCAAACTTGGAAAGATCTAGCCAAAGCCTTTTTCAAGCATTACAAACATAACAGTGATATGATTCCTACCAGAATCCAACTTCAGGGTTTGACTCAGAAGGTTGATGAATCCTTTAGAGAGTATGCACAAAGATGGAGGGAGCTAGCTGCCAGAGTTCAACCTCCCCTTTTGGAACGAGAACTTATAGACATGTTCATGGACACTTTGCAAGATCCCTATCTGAATCGGATGGTTGGATGTGCCGCTTCTGAATTCTCAACTTTGGTTGTCATAGGAGAAAGAATTGAGCATGGTCTTATGACTGGTAAGATTCAAAATGCTGCTACCAATTTTGAATTCCCAGAACAGGATGGTGAAGAAACAAGTACAATTTCCGAAGTTGGAGAGAAAGATCATGCTTATTCTCCAGTGCAGATCCCTTGCTATCAGATGATAGAAATTATTCCTGATCAGGATGCCCCACAAATCTGTGCTACAACTATTAGCCAGCCACCAGTTCAATTTGTGCAACAAGAGTCTGTTCTATATAATCAATCAGTTAAGTATGCTCCACAACAACAGCAAAGATATAAACAAAACCGTCGACCACAAGGTGGGCAGAATCAGCAAAGGCCCCGAAATAATCTAGAAAGAAGGAATGCTCCCCTAGATCCAATCCCTATGACCTATAGTCGACTCCTGCCACATCTGGTACAAAGCTCATTGGTGGCTCCCAAGTTTCTTAAGCCACCAAAGTCATTCCCTCCGGAGTATGACCCCAATGTGCAATGTGAATATCATGCTGGATCAGTAGGGCACTCGACTGAGGATTGCAACGCTTTTAAAGCCAAAGTTCAACAGTTGATTGACATGAGGTACTTAACCTTTCAAGAAGGAAAATGGTTGATAAATGGTCACCCCTTACTTTGACGAATACAAAAATGGAAAGCAGCATCTCTTAAAAGTCAAGGAAGCTCGTCCTTAAGATCATTAGGCTTTGTTAGTTTCCACTTGAAATTTTGTTATTGCTAAGTTTTTTTTGTTTCTTAAAGTTGTACTCTTCGACTAATATTAATAAAACGAGGATGCATGTTTTTGAAGCCAATTCATTCGTATTCACTCTTTCTAAAAATGGAACAAAAAAGTCAATCCATTTGATCCTCTTTCTATTTCTCACATTTAACAAACTTCGAGGGAGAATGATGTAATTAAAATTAATCGAATTTTGCTAACGTATGCTTTCAATGCAAAACCGAGCTCATGATGTACAGGCATTGTTTCAATTCCTAAACAGTGGAGATATAAGGATGTTAATCCCTCGTCACCCCCTCGAGCCAGGAGTTGGAGTTTGTTTCTACTTTTCAAATAAACCTTGATTTCAACCAGGGCAGGGTAGATTTTGGTTAATTCAATGGTGTATTTTGGTTGTCAAGAGAATCAGTCAATCCAAGCAAGGATTCAAGCAAAGGATCAAGCAAAGCAAAGGTTCAAGCATATCTTCTTCCTCGCGTTCATCCAAGGATGAGGGAGCAATGGAGATAACATTCACAACAATCTTCTTCCTCAACATATCATTCAAGATCGAGGAAGTACCAAAGTCGAAGCTTACAAATCAAAGTCGACATGGCAGTCACAACAGTCCATATCCAAGGATCAAAAGGAGCATTCAAAAAAAAAGGAGAAAAGCGCCCGGTAAGTCAAACTGGGAAATTCCATGAAAAGAAAACAAAATGACTTAGGCAAAAATCAGGGCATCCCGATGGACCAAATTCAAAAGAATTGGTTCATGCAAAAATAAGGGATACAAAGGCGAAATACAAAGGATAACCTTGTGACTGCTAAACCATCAAAGCTTCACATCAATGCTTGGATATTTACAACATTTTTCACCGGTGCTTGGATCTTTACCAAGGCTTCTACTCAACATCAAAAGAACTGAAACGATTCTCTTGCAAACAAAGCACATTCATTGGATTAGGCGATTTTTAGGATTTGGAGAACATCAAGGAGAAAGGGGTGGGTTTATATAAGATTTGAGCCTTATATCATTTGTTTCTTAAACCACGAACCATGGCCACGTTACAACCCTTAAAAGTCCTAATTGAAGCTTGGTCAAATACGAAAGCATACTTGGCATAATTTGGTTAAACTAAATCCTATTGTTTCTTAATGAATATCCATATCGCTTCTTCGCATCCTCCATCTCTAATCATCCACGTCCTTGTAAAAACTTCGATTTCAAAACTTGCATGTGCATCACGTTTGAATTACTTTTCAAAGGGTACAACTTTACATTCAAATAAGTACTTGGCATCAAGGAGATCCCGAAATTGTTTTAATCAAAAGTAATCATTTCTGATAAAGACTCCCGAATGGGTGAACCACATCTAGAGGGTTCTCCTAAACAGGGGCAGAATTTCAAGGATTACAGGGGCATATAATCAAAAGATCCTATTGACTAGGGGCATTCTTCTAAGATTCAATCAACTTGGGTCACATATCGAAGCAATAACAATCAGGGGCATATCTTTCAAGAATTCAAAATATTGGGGCAATTCATATCGAATTGATATCACACCATGGTTAGCCCTCCAAATCCTGGAGATTCATGGCAGACCTTTCAACTATCAAATATTGGGGCAGTACATATCAAGTTCATGTCATGACATGGTAAAATTCAAGTTCCCTCTAAAGACGCGCCCTGGAGATCGAGGGCATGTCTTTCAATATTGAGGCAATCACTATGAGGCCCGATCGAAAGGAGTTGATTCAAAATAGATAATCGGATTGAAATCATTCCAAGATTCGTTTAAACATGGGGCATCATGTTGTGAATTCAAATTAGTGAGGCTACCCATCTTAAGCGCATACTACAACAAAACTACGTCCAAGTTCATATCGAGACAAATCTCTACAAAAACGTAACAAATTGGGGCAAGACATACTGCGAAAGGGAAAGCTATCCTCATATTTTTACAATCCCCAATAAGTCTCTCCTACATCTGCGATCTTCGAGTTCAAAACAAGTATTGGGAAATCATGACAGCATAACATCCTACCATCGTGTGGCAAGTAACCTTGTTGCATAAGCAATCTTGCCACGCCTTCACCACCCAACATTGGGACATCAATCAAAACATCCAAGTCATCATAAATCATTGTCATGCATTAATCATGTCACTTTACTCCAGCATCAAACCACGCATATCATCTGGGGCATTCACATACTACATATCACAGAGGTCCAATTTTCCCTAGCAATCCAAATCATTTCAAAGTCCAGTTCTTGTCCTGGCAAGGCATTTAAACGTCCAGTTCCCGTCCTGAAAAATCATTTCAAAGTGCAGTTCTTGCCCTAAAAAGTCACATCAAAGCCTAGTTCTCATCCTAGCCGATCACATCAAAACCCAGTTTCTGCCTGGCAAACAATCAAAATCTAATTCTCGTTTGGTAGTCAGTTCTCGTCTGACTGTTACATTAAATCCAATTCTCGTTTGGTAGTAAGTTCTCGCCTGGCTGATACATCAAAATCCAATTCTCGTTTGGTAGTCAGTTCCCGTCTGGATGTTACATCAAAATTCAATTCTCGTTTGGTAATCAGTTCTCATCTGACTGTTACATTAAATCCAATTCTCGTGTGTACATCAAAATCTAATTCCAGTTTGGTAGTCAGTTCCCGTCTGACTGTTACAGCAAAACCCAATTAAATCCAATTCTCGTTTTGTAACCAGTTCTCGTCTGGTAATGTTCCAATTCCCGTTTGGAAGCTATCATTTAATCCCAAGCTTCTGGTCAAATTTTGGGGTCTTCCGGTATTTAATAACCCTTCGATTCGAATGTGCGAGAACTGCGTACTCTCGCACCCTTCGATCAAAGAATAATTAAATAGGGGCAGCTGTCATACCCCAAATTTGCCCACTTTGTTTCTAACAGTCAATTTCTCTTAAACTTTGGGTTTTACAAAATTTCGAGTTTGTTACTAACATTTTAACATTTCTTTTATTATAAATTTGAATTTTTAGAGTATATTAGAAATTTTCTTATATGACTCGAAATTATATTTAGATTTAAATCTATATTCTTCTAGTTAGTTGATAAATAAATAGATAAGAGGTCATTTTGTTTATAGAACTAATTATCATCACTATTTTTATTATCATTAACTTTCATTATTATTATTAGTATTATTATCTTTTATTAATTATTAATTAATTAATTTTATTGTTACCATCATTAAGATTAATCATTTTAATATATTAGGATTATTAGTGTCATGGGTTAGATTATTAAGGATAATTAGGATTATTATTGGTGTTAATAAGTATTATTAGAATTATTAAAATTGGTTTGATTATTAGATTTTAACCATTCTTTCTATTAGTTTAATATCTGTTTTATTATTTAAGAATAATTATTAAATTAATTAAGATGACGGATCAATCAGTAATGGGCCAAAACAATTTAACCAAGCATGTTGGGCCCGGTTTTCGTACGGATCAGGGTGTAGTGGACCGGGTCAAACCCAGGACCCAACCCGGTCCTGTTCACCATCTTCTTCGGACAAACCGCTTGCGTCATTCCACCACCACCAAACCCTAGATCCAACGCAAACCCTAACCTTGCGAATTGATACCCAGGCCCATGGAATTTCAACGTAAACAGAAATCGAATCTTAGCAGAATTAATAACGAAATCAAATGCATTAATCAAAACACGAATCTGAGAAAAAATATGTTATTGAATCAATGATATTATTACAAGGATCAAGTCTTCAATCCAATCCGGAATCAAAAAACGTAAATCTAATAACAATTTCCCTAAATTAGAATTAAAACCTAACCCTATAAAATCTGAAAACGAAAAAATAAGAAGGGGGAGGAACGATCGGAGGAGGAAAATCGGAGAGGAGATTGAGAGAGCCTTCGATCTTGAATCTCGCACTTTCGAACCTGCAAAACACACAGGGAGATAGAAAGGATTAGCGCGTGGGGGAGCTTACACGAACCAGAAAAAGAAGACAAAAGGTAATCGATCTTAAACTTAGCTTAGGTTTTCTGGTTTTGTGCTTATTTCGACCACGTTTCTGGGTTTCGGATAGGGTTTAGGGTTCTTATTTGGGTCAGGTTTCTTAAGGTTTTAGGTGGTGGCCGAAGGTTGAAGATGAATGTTCATCTTCATCTGGGTTTTGGATGAAGAAATCTGGGTTAGCGTTGAAAGTTGAAGATGAAGATCATGTACACTGGGTTTTGGTTGAAGATCCTTGACAATCTGGTATTCAGGTTGAGTTTCATGGTTGGCATTCAATCGGAAACTGGGTTTGTCTCCGTGGTCCGGTGGGGTTTTCTAGGTTTCACGGTGGGTTCATAAGTTTACAAGGTGGCCGGTGGTGGTTTTTGTGGCTTATTTTCTGGGTTGGTTTGAGGGAGAAGGCTGAGAGAAGAAGAAAGAGGGAGACGGAGAGAGCAGAGAGAGAAACTGAGTGAGATAGGAGTGGAAAAAATGTGAGGAAACCGAAGGTGATTAGGAAGAGAGGAAAAGTTTTGGGAAAGTGGAGTAGAGATAATCTTATCTCTTTACATCCAATCATAACGCGATACGTGGCCACTTACGGGCCACGTGATGGATTCATCAAGCGGTGATCCCCTGTAGGTTCTTTACCATGGTCCCTCATCTAACTTCACATGCAGGCCGCTGATTAAACTCTAGGTAGATCCTGTCCATCTATTCGCCCCTGACGGTGCACCATAACCAACACGTGTGCCGCGTTGGATCACAATGGACCCAAAACATGACTGGGTCAAAGCCCATGCTGTTAGCACCCCCCCTGGTTTTTATTAAAAAAAACAATGTTATCCACACCTCCCATAATTACTATCTCCTAATAAAATACACCCCCCTTGTAGTTTATAAATAAATTTTAATTAATTAATTTTGTAAATTTTAATTGTTTGTTTTCTTTCGATGATTTAATCTAATTTTCTCCCCGAACCGACTATACCTATTAGTCGCATTAGGCGAGAAATAATTTTGATCAATTAATTTATTAATATTAATTCTAATTTAATTGGCTCTTGTTGAATTCTCTCCTCGACCCGACTAAAGCTATTAGTTGCATTAGACGAGAGATAAAAAAATATATAATTTAAAATACATTTAATTTGCTACCCGCGACGATCGAATCTATCGATCTGAGTAACCAGCAATGCCCCATTAATCCGTTAGCTATACTGATCAAATCTATTGATCATCGCATCTAACAGTGACATATTAAATCAAGGTTGTAGGCCCCAAACATCTCAAAACACACTAAACCACGCCACTACGGATTTTCATCCTTTTCAATCAGGCAATTCAAAATGCCTTTCAAATCAAATTCTAAAACTACGATAGGCCATTCAGAAAGCCTTCAAACAACCTCATACTAATTCAAAGGCGTACAACCCTGTGCCCGAACTACGTTGACTCTGATTCTCCCTAAGGAGATACGTAGGCACTTAGACAACCAAGGCGAGTCCCCTTCCCTAAAATCTCATTTTTTTCCCCTATTCACTTCCTTAGCTATTAAACCTGAATATTTTAGCCATAAAACCTTTACCTTAGAACAAACGTTAGGAAAGGGTTGAGCGTGCCTAACACCTTCCCTCGACCTGATTATAATAATCTTATCCCGATCTCTTAACTGCGTAGGGTTTCCTATTCGCCCTTCAGAATAGGTGGCGACTCTAAAACCTTTATTTTTAGGGCAGGTTGCTACAATAGGTTTAAAGCTAACTCACAATGCTGAGATGCCTCAACAATCTCGGTTCATCTCTCTTGAAACAATACCTTGCCCACACACTCACTCAGAAGGGGCTAACCCTGACAGAACTCTGAATGATGCAAGTATGCGAATGGTACATATGATGCATATTGAAGATGATTCTAACAAGAGTGACGAGAATGCTTCTAACAAAATCAATGACATCTTCACAAAAGCTCTTGATACTACACAGTTTTATAACTTGCGAAGCAAGTTGGGACTCTACATCCTTGAAGAACCATAATGTCAACAACAACAACAACAACAAAAATACAGGTGGAGAAGACACTTCTGTTGGCTTTGGCAACATTTGTGGCCAAACAGGGGGAGAAGTAATATATGTCACCCCAGAACAACAAGAATGGTGGTTGTGTGTGATCAACAATTCTATTTGCTTATCTTTGTGTTGATCTCTTTGTGCTTGTGCTACTCTTGTGGTTGTCTGTCTGTTTTTGTCTGAGCACTATGTGCATACTGGTGATGTATGCTGTTTGTTTGTATTAGCTTGTGTTATTGTGTTTTGGTTATCCGGTGCAAGTTTTTCTCTAGTATGGTGTGACAGGTTGTTTTAGCCAAAAATTTCCCAAAGGGGGAGGTTGAAGGTGTTTGCATGTTGGCTGCATTATTGGTAAAACATACCTGGTTGATTTTGTATATGCAGGTTGCATATATGTGTGGAGCTAACACAGGTTTTGTAGTGAATGTCATGATCGATGTCATGACATCCATGTGTGACAGTAGGAGCTGTTAGTGTTTATTAATTGTGTTTCCTGATTTATCCCTTTTATCTGTTTAGGAAACTTTTTATTGAGTGCTGCAAATTTCGTTCAGAAGATCCTACTAACAGCACATTGTGTAATAGACAGTTGGCATGTGAATTAGGTTAACTTTGTTAACCCTAATGTGTTTCTTAAAAATCCCAATTCCCAAGACTGCATATAAAAAGGACTGCAATCCTAATTTGGAACACAGACAGAAGATTTTATATTGTGAAGAACGGTTGTTCTGTAACTGTCTCGTGTGATCCACGCTATTGTCTTTGATGATTGCGTTGGAATTAGTTTGTGTTTTTGTTATGTTACTCTAAGCTTTTAAGAACGAGTGTGTGTCTCTTAATTGAAGCTTTTAAGCAGATCAAGGTGTGTTTTTGAAGAGTGTCTTCTATCTATAATTTGTTGTTGTTTATGTGTAATCACTGCTGTGATTGAGGGGGAGTGGAATGGAGATATTCCATATCTAGGTAGAACCTAGGTAGAAGGGTCATTGGGTAGTGATTAAGTGAGAAGTTGTAAACGGGGGAGTTTAGCTTTGAATTGATACTACTGATAGTGGACTTCATCACTGGCTTGGTAGCCCCCAGAGTAGGTTGTTTGAACCGAACTGGGTAAACAATTCTGTGTGTTCTTTACTGTTTTATGTTGTTTTGTTATTACTGTCTGTGATGCATATTTGTGGATGTCATAACATCCAGTTTGACATCGAGCGTGTGTTACTAGAATTTTCAATTAGACTTCATAATTGAATATCCATGTTTGTGTGAGAATTGAAATCTTGAGGTTGTTGATGAATGATTTGTGGAGCATTTGCTGGAATTGATAGAGGTTTACATGATGGGGTAATGTTGTGTATATGATTGTGTATGATCTATATTTCTCTCAATGTCATGAGTTTATAAAATGTTAGGTTTGGTAGATTCCATGAGATTTTGTGATTTGTTCATGTTCAGTGGAATGTTGGTAGCTCACCTTCAGTGGAACATCGATAGTTCACCTTCAGTGGAACATTGGTGTATTTTGTCATATCTTCGTCGTCAGTGATACGTCGATGTATTTATATCATCAGTGGAACGATGATGTATTTCCTTTATATTTACAAGTGAAAAGTGATATATTTTCTCATCCCTAGTGAAAGAGGATGCATTCCTTCTCCACCTTCTGTAAAAGAATGTTCTCATCCCCAATGAAAGGTGGTGCTTCAACCTCTATGGTGCGAAATATTTTCCCCAGTGAAGTTTCTTTTCCCAACAAAATTTATTCTCCCCAACGAAGTCTTATTTTCCCAGCAAGACATTTGTTTTCCCAGGGGAGTTCCCTTTCCTCCTCAGTGGTGTCTTGTTACATCATCATCAAATGCATTCATTAAACATTACATTCCATCGTAGGTTCGAAAATTATGTGTTTTATGTATTTAAGCCTCTTCAATCTCTTCGAAACGAAGATTTACAATCATCGTATCTCTGAATAGAAGAAACTTAAATAGGGGCATCCGTCATACCCCAATTTTTGAAGAGCACCATTTCGAAGCTCTATTTTTGATAATATGATCATCTCTGAGGGGAACCATCAAGCACCTCTAGCTTTTAAATTTGTTTTATACCAACCAAAATTCAAAAATATGTATTTTGTTTCTTTTGTTTATATTTTACAAGTAAAAGATCGTGCAAAAATCAAAACAGTGCAAGAAAAGGAATTTTTGAAAATTTGGCTGTGGAAATCGATTTACCCATATGGGAAATCGATTTCCTGAAACGAAATTTGAAAAAAAAGAGGGAAGCATGACATCATTTTGGCACCAAACACATTTTCCTTGATTATTCTTTGTCATTTACCAATATTCCACCTCACCACTCAATTTAACCCCACTTTATCAAGTTAAACACAAATTAATTACCAATTGAACAATTACCAAATTGCCCACACCTCTCCCTCCAATTCTATAAATAGAGGGACATCACCTCCTCATTTGACAAGCTTGAATAGCCAAATAAACTCTTGCAATTTCTCTCCTCATCCCTACCAAATTCACTCAAAGCTCTCTTTTCTTTCAAAAAGTTAGTGGGTTACATCTTGAACCTCACTAACTTTGAGCTAAACCATCATCCATCTCTCTTTTTCTTCAATTGTTTCTAGATCAAGACTTGTGTTGGTGTGTTCTTGAAGTGGATCAAAGTTTGTGCAAGATTTGGTAAAATTCTATATCATTTCCCATAATCAAAGATGTGATCTATTATTGTTTGTGTATGATGCACCTTTGGTGCTATATTGGTCCCTTTTGGTGAAGAATTGATGGAAAATTCGTGCACATTAATGTAGGAGATCATAAGGTGTTTGTGTTTTTGCCTAAACAAGTTTTTATGCTTCTATATGCTGTTTTTTTGAAAACTGCGCGCAGGAAATAGATTTCCTATAGAGGGAAATCGATTTCCACTCTATTTTTTGCGCCAGATTTGAAGTCTGCAGACAGGGAATCGATTTCCTACAGAGGGAAATCGATTTCAATGAGGCATAATGCTTTTGTTTTGCTATTTTTGACTTGTTTTTGGTTCTAACTCTTCTTCTACTCCATTCTTTTGATATTTTCTTTGAATCACAAGTTAGAGGCCTAATTTCACTCTAATATCAATGCACTTAGGGCGTCGATAGGATGAAAATCCGAATCCGCAAAATTAAGTGATTGATCTTAGATATGGAAGGAGCTTTTGAATGTGGTTTCATCTTTTATTTCTTTTTATTTTGATCGATGAAAGTCTTTGATACCTTGAGAATTCTTATGGATTCTTGGTAAAGACTAGATCGCTACATATTTTCTTTTCGTGCGGTATTTCCTTCGGAGAGTGATCTATATATTGCTTCTCTCGCATGCATTAGCACATAAAGTTTTGACCGGCCTCGTTGTAGGGTGATTTCTACATAAATCACTTGTCGATCTGCTTAACATAACACAATATTTCGTGTCCCGAATAAAAAAGATCAAATATGGAATAGAATTGTATGCGGTTGATTTAAGACTTATGGAGGTTTATCATGTAGCCGCTATGATTTTATCAAGCTTCTGATAAATTTCCATTGAATTTAAATCCGAGAACATCCTTCACTCACCATCAATCTTTATTACTAACTTTGATAACATACTTGACAAGTTTCAAGATGGTTATCTTTAACATCTAACAATTGACTTTAATTTCCACACTTTATTATATTGCTCTTTATTTCTCGCTTTATGCTTTATTTTATCATTTCATCATGTTTATGTTTCCACCATTTTCTCTTTGTCCATTTGGACGTTTATATTCCGCTATTTTCTCTTTGTCCATTTGGACGTTTTATTTATGTTTCCACTATTTTCTTTTTCTCCACCTTGACCATACTCTATTTTTGTGCTAAAACACTAATAAACAATTAAAATCTAAAAAAAACATAAGGCTCTCTATGGACTATTGGTTACTATCCCGAGGATTTTGGAGACTTGGACTTTTGGACTTAGTACCTCTGGACCCTGTTATTCTGTTGTTACTCTGTCGTTATTCTGTCTGGCTGGCATTGGATTGTTGTCTGTTTGTATGTGCAGGTATTTCCTCGAAAGCCCTTGATGGTTAATTCCAAGGTGTTGTGATAAGGATTTTACCCGAAAACAGTCGTTACTCTGCCCGATTTTCGTCAGAATTTTAATGTGCTTAATGCAAAGTGGCGCTAAAGACAATAAGTTCATCTGGATCCCCAAATGGTAATGTGTTGGCTTAGTGTTGATAGTCCAAAGGATAGGAAATCTACCTTGACTCATAATTTCAAGTGTTGGCTTCTTTTCGGTTAGATCGTTCTTTCCTTAGCTTTTATTTTATGCACTAGGATAGCCATTTCATCTCTTGCCCCCTTCTTAGATTTTCAAAATCTTCTCCCTTTTTCCAAAATCTTCTTATGTTTGCAATCTTTTTAAAACCTTTTTAAACTTTAAGAAATATCTTTTGCCCTTAGTGGCTTTTCTTCAAAAGTTTAGACACGATTAATGGTTGTAGTGAGTTGCGATACCCCACGATTTTGAAATTTATTGATAGAAAGAGATCTTTTTCCTGTGAGAGAGCTAGTGGCATACTCGTTGGTTTTTATCCGAGTTGGAGCCCTTCCTTCATTGGCGATGCAAAGAACTCATTTGTTCTCATGCTCAAGATCAATGGCTGAGTATTTCTCTCCGACACGATAAAGTGTTTATTCCTTTTAAAAACCGTTTTCCCTTTTAAGCGGAACTACATTAGCTCTGACTTCTCCATTGCACCGAGGAGGTATGTAGGCACAAGGCTCAATGTCTTGCCGAGCTTATTTTAAAAATAAAACAAACCCTTTTTTTAGCACACACGACACAGATTTTCAAAAAGGTTCCTGTGGAGTACCACAGATATGAGGGGTGTTTAAAACCTTCCCCTTGTATAATCAACACCCGTACCTAAGATCTCTTTTGTATTAAAAACAAACTTTGGGTTTTTTTTATCGTTCTTTTCCCTTTTCCTTTGGAAATAATAAAGTGCGGTGGCGACTTTCACTAAAATATTGAGTCAAGTCAATCTTATGGCTTCGTTCTCAGATTTTCCCCGCTACATATATTATTTCAAATATAATTTTTTCAACATTAAATAATAAAATTTATAATTTAATAATAAAATGTCATTTATATAAAACAATCATACTTTTTGAGAGACAATTTAATTTTACACCAATAAAGTCATATCTAAAAAATCATTTTAATTATTTTAATTACATAAAATATGAAAAATTGATTCAACACATCCGCGCAATACTCGAGTCATATTCTAGTTCATTATTAATCTTAATGAAAATCACTACGAATCGATTTAGCTTTTAACAATCAGGGGAAAATCATTACAAATCGATTGTAAGGCAATCAACAAATAAATATTGCTTTTAACAATCAAGAGAAAATCACTATGAATCGATCACTCAAACAATATATTTAACAATTTCCTAATAAACATTTGAATTAGAGTGATAAATAGAGAGAGGACATGAGGAGTTGCTTAGGCAGTTAACTAATCGTCCTCGTTACGGCTATGTTTTTCCCAAATTCTAATATGGAATCGAGATATCAAATTTTACTGTGCAAGAAAAAATTTACATGAGAAATGTAGCAATTCAATCCTACACACCCTATATTTGATGATGATTCTGGCACTTCTCTTCCCTTGATCTTAGTTTGGTCAAGTCACCCAAAAATACCAATTGGTTCACCATCTCACGCCACTCCTTTGCATGAAACCACCGTTCTTCAAAGCTTTCACTCGGTTGAATCCAAATTATGAATTGTTGTCACCCAAGATCTCCAATCGATTCATCGTATCACGTTATTGCTTTGCAAGAACCTCCCTTTCTTCAAAGCTTTCACTCGATCGAATCCGTATTGCAAAGACCTTGTCTAAAACCCCCAAATCAATACTATGATCTTGGAGGATAAACCCTCAGTATTTTTGTGAAAAAACATCCAAATATTCTCAACACAATGGACCAGTTACACCAACCTAAATTGGTCGTTATAAACCTAGTCTAGATGGCACCCAAGCAAAAAATAATTATGTGTAGTTTGCTTGTGTGTATGTATAGGTGGAAAGTTGAAGATGATTAGAAATCTTTGTATGTCTTTATAGTGAAGGTAGAGAAAAACACTAGAAACGGGGTTTGAATTGGGTTTTCAAAAATTTTTCTTTCTTAGAAAAATATTAGTTTAGATAAACATTAACACATCCAAGAAATAGAAAGATGACACATTCAATTATCCATGTTCCCCTTAGAAAAGGTTAGTCTTGTCCACCCGCCAAGGTGATTTTGCCTTAGAAAAGGACTTAATCCACTAATCATTGAAATAATTACAATTGCACAGGCCAATTGCCGATGACTAACAATAAAACACTGATCAACCCTGTTAGTGATCTCTTTAGAATTCCGACCCAACTGGTCCCCTAAGAGATATAACAATCAATGACTTCTTTAAGAATTCAGAACCAACTGGTCCCCTAAGATTTTTCCAAATACGTTGATCAACCTGTTAGTCATCCCTTAAGAATTCTAACCCAACTGGTCCCTTAAGAGATATAACGATTAACGACTACTTTAAGAATTCTAACCCAGGTGATCCCTTAAAGAAGATTTCCCATGATGACAACCAGTCACCGTCTTCTTGAGTATACAGACTAAGACTAGTCTCTCAAGGAGCAGTTAATAAAAACTGATTAACATTGTGTTTACAAGAGTGCTTCAAAAAGCATATTACATAAATGTTTAAGTACAAGCAACACAAAAGTGATGAGCAAGATTTGAGCAACAACTCCTTGCTTTTACAAGATTCTATAAAGATGTTTATGATGAAAATTGTATTCCATCTTGTAGAGATGTTCTCTTCTTTTTCTTGTCCTTTGGCTTCAGCTTCTTGATCTTCAATGATTGAGCTTCGACTTTTTGCATTGTTGTAGCATTTCAGCTTTAGCATTTGCAACAGGCATCCTCTTTAGCTTTTGGAATTTGAAATTACAACATATTCGGCTGGTATAGTAGAAATCCTTAGCTTTTTCTTCTTGTAGTGGCAACCTGCACCTTTGGTTGTTCTTTTCCTAGTGGGCAAGAAGCACTTCTCTTGAAGTCTCGATCTTTATTTATAATCTTTAGAGAAAGAGACGTTGAGAGTATAGAAGAGACAATTCTTCAAAGCCAACGGGCACTTTCCAACGGATATAGGTGTATATGTTGGATGTAGGAACACGTTACTTCCTTAGCCTTATAGCTTGCAACTTTGATGTGATGGCATGGAAGATAACTTTTGAATAGTATGAACGTCTTGATATTTGTGATTTACTTAGCAGACCTTTGTACTGAATCTTCATGAGAACGTTTCTTGAACTTATCTTCAAATGATGTACTTCTGGTTCTAGAGTAGTAAGCTTGGAAGAGATCATTTTCTTTTCTTTGTTCTTCTGATGATGTATCTAATGAGTAGTTCAGAAACTACTTTGTCGGGATAGCATGGGAACATCAGAACTCAAAAGGAGCAGAACTTTTTCTTTCAGAAATAATGACAGCAGCCTTTCTGAAGTACAACGCATATCTTCCTAGCTCAAATCTGTATTTGAAGAGATAACTGATTTGATAGTGGGACAACACGAGCAATACAAGCTATAGTGTTTGAGTCCTTTCATAATAGAACAATGTCTTCATATAATAATGCAATAACATATCTGAGGAACACGTCTAGATATCTGAACAAGAGTCATCGACTACACTATATTTCAGATTGAATCCTTATCAGCTGATCTTTGACTTTGTGTTCAGAGTAATGAGCAATAGCTCTTTTGACGAACATATCTTTGACATCTGATCTTGACGTGACAACTTGTATCTGATGTAGAATTTGATTCTGATTTGGAGCATCAACATCTTGGTAGACTTTATTTCTTGTGCAGAAGCTTGAGACTTCTGAAGCAGCAGCTTCTTGAGAAGTGTGACAATAATATCATAAATTTCTAACATCTTTTGAGTTAAATTCTTTCTTTGGTAAGGACTAACCAGTTTATATTTTGTGAAGAAGTTATATTAACATGCATTTTTTTATTATTTAGAAGCAGATAAATAAACAAGCTCAAAAGACACAAATTTCATTCATTAGCATAAAGATAGATAGAATAAACATAGTAAAAAAAACTTAGGCGATGTCAGCGAGTTTGGAAGGGAGGGGAAGGCTTCCGAAAACGAAATTTAAAAAAAAAATAGTAAAATATTTGACATTTTTTGAAAAAATGATTTTATTTAGAATGATAAAAGAGTCATTATCATTACAAAAATTTTCATTTTCAGAATAGTATAACAACCTAAAAGATATTTGGAAAATTTATGTAAGCCTTCCAAAACCCTCCTTCAATACAATTTTTGAGTTCCTCCATTTTATGAGGTTTTGGATGTTATAAATAAAATCAAACCCTCCAAAACCCTCCTACCCAAAATCTTTTTAATCTTTTCAATCAATTCTTCCTATTTTTTAAAGCCCTCCCTTCCATTCCCCTCCAAACTGGCAAACAAAGCCTTAAGAAGATTTAATATGGTTTGGGGTAGATTTATCCTAACATGATTCACAAGGAAGAGATTTCACTATAGTTGGTAACTTGTAAAATACAAACCAAGAACAATACTCTTGGACCAAGAACAATCCTCTTGGACCAAGAACAATCCTCTTGGATTTTACACTAATAAGAGAACCATCCTCTCAAAGTGACTCTCTTGCTTCCAACAATCTTGGACACCAAGGTTACAACAAACTTAATCTGAATTTTTACAAGAGTTTTGAAGTATTATACAATGTATCAATCACTTGATTGATCTTCTCTTTCAAGCAAAACAATTCACAAAGATATATTAGTGCCCAAGGTATATGAATGTATGAGAGATGTTTTTCCGAAATTGATATGTAACAATATGCAGGAAAATTTCTCAATGAAAGTTCAATTATCTAGAACACTTTGTTTGAAATTTTGTGAGAGAAAGGTTGTAAATTGTATGAAAGAGGTGAGACATTAAAGTCTGATATGTATGGTATTTATAAGTGACTATATGCCTCTTAGAATGGTTGCATATTGAAAAAACAATGCAATGGTAAAAGGTTTAAAAGAACAATTTGTTTAAGACAGATTTGTTATGAAAAAGTGCCACTTGTTCAGATGTAACCTAGTTACCTGAAGGATGTAACCAGTTACATGGTTACATTACAGCCCAGAAATTCAAAATCATGGGCATGTAACTGGTTACCTGAATGATGTAACCGGTTACATTATGTTGAAAATGTTCAATGACAAAAGATGTTTGCTACTGCCAACGATGTAACCCGTTACATGATGTAGGTAACCGGTTAAATCAATACAAAGGGTGCCCAACATGATTTTGTAAGGGAGAAAACTTATGCCATGTATCTTTGAAGTTTGACTATGCATTTGAATAAAAGTGTATATGATTTTGAGCACTAAAGAATATCAATGTAAAGGATTTAGCTTGTACCAATATGAGTTGAAGATCAATCAAACCAAGATTTAATCTTCATGAAATTGCAAGCTTGATTCTATGCCATTTGTCTTTTCTCATCCTTTTTGAAATACATGCAATATGTTGTCTTCATCAAAATTAATTCTTTAAGTAATTTGGAGAAGCTTGAAAATACATTCTCCCCCCTTTTTGATGATGATAGATAATGAGCATTTGATCTTTGTTATTTTTTCCGAATGTACATGCTCCCCCTATCTTGATAGCTCCCCCTATCATGATAGATTTTCTTGATTATATATGGCTGCACATATTTTGGACAAAAGCAACATACAACATATGAATACCTCTTCTCCCCCTTTAGAATTATCAAAAAGGATGGGGAAAATAAGAACATGAATATACTTAAAAGTAGAATATCACATAACAAAACACACAAACTATGATTGAACAAATCATAAAGTCATACATAGGATATTGTCTTAATTGAGTAGCAAACATACGAACCATGAAAGGAAATACTAAATAAGCTTGAAAATGATAATAAGTACTTGTATAAACTAGAAACATGTTAAAAGAAGACATTTAACAAAACATAAATATCCTAGTCTTGGTCTTCATCCATTTCCTCCTCAATCTCCTCTTGGGTTTGGTTTTGGTTAGCAAGATCGGCAAGAAATTCGAAGCGAACATTATCAATCCGAGTGTTGGTGCGGTCTTCTATCCTACGCATATGGTTGTATAGAAATTCATTTGAGAAACCACCTTCCGGAACCGGAGTTTGAGTGGGAGTGGGAGTTGGATTTTGAGCCACATTAGAAGAAGGAGGAGGTTGTTCAATATGTTTGTAGAGTCTATCATCATCTTTGAAAATGCCCATTTTTTTGTTGGTGGCCTTGACACTAATTTCACAAGCTTTAGAAGTCATATCAACACCAGGTTCTCAATTTATAGGAACCTCACAATATTCCAAGATAAGTGAAATAATATAAGCATAAGGAAGACTACCTCTAAGACTTCTTTAATGAAGCATGTAGTGCATAACCACATATGCCTAATTAACCTTGATTTGGCGTTTGATGGCAAAGAGAAGCTGCATATCAACATCACTAATCTAGGAATGGTTAGAGTGTTTAAGGAGAAAAATGTATGCAATTAGGTAGTAAAGCATACGATCACTAACTGACATTGTGGATCAATAGAGATGGACTCGGTTAGAGGAAGAGGTCCTGCTTGCAAGTTCCTGCTCAATTATACGGCTAATGCTAAAGTAATACCCATATTTATCATAGTTTTCAAAACCTTCCTCATCACAGACATAATTATGATGGATACAAACACCTTCAAAAGGTAAGCCCAAATATTTCACAAAATCCTCTAAACTTAGGACAATGTCACTTTTCTTAACATGGGAACTTAGAGTGCAATCCCTATAAATTGAAATTTTTTCATAAAAATCCTTAGCTAGATCAGGATACACAAAAGCAGACGTTCCAATAAAATCTTTAATTCCTTGATATCTTAGTAAAGGATTGAAATGAAAACTAGTGGATGGAAAGGAGTCAAGGTTACCATATTTGACAAATGTGAAAGCTCTGTTCCAGAAAGGATATTGGTGTCTCATTTGCATCATTGTGGGTTGAGGAGCTTCTCCTTCAGTGTCATTTGTTGGGTTAGAAGCACCTTCTTCCATTTTTTCTTTTCCTTTGGATTTTCTTGTGGGTGCCATTGATGGAGCTTGAGGAAGTTAGGGTTTTGAAGGAAGAATAGAGGGATTTTCATTTTCTTTTTTGATGCGTAGAGAAAAGTGATTTTGAGAATGGCTTAGATGTTAATGAGTGGATAAAAGGTATTATATACTGATATACTTTTAGTGGGTAATAAAAGATGATGTGGGTAAATTGTGAAATGTGAGTGGGTAATAGAGGATAGGTTGAAATTTTGACTAAGTGAGAAGGGATGAATATGGATCAAGCATTTAAATTAATTCAACTATAATTAAAAGAAAACTAATGACAAAAAAATATGAAGCACAAAAAAATTCCGCATACTTAAACAAACTTGCAGGGATGTAGCCGGTTACTTACTTCATGTAACCAATTACATGATGTTGAAAACGATACTCAAGAGCAAAATTTATGCAAGTTAAAGTAATGTAACCGGTATCCTACTTCATGTAACCGGTTACATGATGCAAAAATTGAAAAAACAGAGGCAAAGAAGTAATACGTTCAGTAATGTAACCGGTTACTTACGTGATGTAACCAGTTACATGAGCAAAAATTTAAAAAATATTAAATCTAAGATCATTTTTACACATGTAACACATATTTATATCATATAGTATTTTCACAAAATAAAATTGTGAAAATTTAAAGTAGGAAGAACTTATAGCATGCACCTTAAATGATGAACTTGATTGGATGAAACGTCAAAAGTATTTGCCATACGTCATGTTCGTCCAAAATACCTAATTCTCTTCAAATCTTGAAGAATGATTCTTTTGCAAGTGGTTTTGTAAAAATATCTGCTAGTTGATTATGTGTATCAACAAATGAAACTTCGACATCTCCTTTTAAAATGTGATCGCGTATAAAATGATGGCGTATTTCGATATGTTTGGTTCTTAAGTGCATAACCGGATTCTTTGTAATATTGATCGCGCTTGTGTTGTCACACTTTAGAGGGATGCATCCAAGATTTAACCCGTAGTCACTAAGTTGTTGTTTTAACCATAAGATTTGACCGCAACAACTTCCAGTTGCAATCTATTCTGCTTCGGCCTTGCTAAGTACGACACATGCTTGTTTCTTGCATGACCATGATACTAATGTGTTTCCTAAGATATGAAAAGTTCCACTTGTACTTTTGTGATCAGTTTTGAAACTTGCATAATCTGCGTCAGAATAATCGAGTAAATCACATACACTACCTTTTGGATACCATAGACTGACATTCGTTGTTCCTTTGAGATTCTTAATGATCCTTTTTACCGCCATTAGATGAGATTTTTTTTGGAATTGCTTGAAAGCGAGCACACAAACAAACTGTTAGAACAAGAAATGTTCTGATCAATATTCTTAGTTTTGATGATAACATTATGTATGAATTTTGTATCAGACAATGTGGTACTCTAATCCTTTACGTTTTCCATTTCAGGAAAAGTATAAAAGAGTATGCACAAATCAGCATTCAGAAGCACTGAACCAGAAGTTCTAGATGGCTTCATCAGAACATGGCCTGGAAAGACATCAGAAGATGGTCCTGCAGAATCAGAACATGATCTGGAAAGCATCAGAAGATGGCAGTCAGAAGTAAAAGCTCTGAAGCTCTGAGGGTATCACGCTCAAAGCACTTCAAAGTCTGAAGAAAGAAGTTCCATCTGCACCAAAGCTGAAGACTCTGATATTCAAACGTTGTTATCTACAAAATCTGAGTCCAGAAGAAAGTACAAGATGAAAAGGCTATAATGTCAAATCTCTGACTGACAAAAGGAACGTTAGTAGGTTCAAAAGCAAAGTCAGTAAAAGCAGCAAAAGCATGGCTCAAGGTAGTTGACAAAAGTATGAAACATTAAATGCAGCGTTGTACTATTCACGCAAAACATTAATTGCTCCCAACAGTCATTTTCTCTCAGCGCCTATATATAGAAGTTCTGATTCAGAAGCAACAACTAACTCTCTTGCATTATACCAAAATGCTGTCAAACTGAAATCGTGAAAAGCAAAGAAGAACTTCATCTTCAACCTCACAACTTTGTAATATCTTAGTGAGTGTTAAGAAGTAGAACTTAAGAGAAATATCACTTTGTGATTACAGATTTATTAGAAGCAAATCAAACTCTTGTAATATTTATTTTACATTGATTGTAAAAGTATTTCCTAGAGTGATCAAGTTGTGATCAGGATACTCTAGAAGACTTAGAGTGTTTCTAAGTGGAGAACCATTGTAATCAGTTTGATTAGTGGATTAAATCCTCAGTTGAGGTAAATCACCTTGTCAGGGGTGGACTGGAGTAGTTTAGTTAACAACGAACCAGGATAAAAATAATTGTGTTCTTTATTTTTATCTACCATTTTTTAGAAGTTACACTTATTCAATCCCCCTTTCTAAGTGTTTTTCACTCCTTCACAATCATTAAACATTATGTTAGGACGGCTTACCGTCAAATATAATAATGAACCAATCATACCTCGATATTTTGTAATATCAATTGAAACACCGGATTCATCTTGATCTACATATGTCCCGGATCCCATAGGAGTAGCCATTGTTTTGCAATTATCCATATCAAATCTTTTCAGTAGTTCCTTGCAATACTTAGATTGATTTATGAAGATACCATTTCTTAGTTGCTTAATTTGAAGCCCAAGAAAGTAGTTAACATTTCCCATCATAGACATTTCAAATTCTCCTTGCATTATTGATGAGAATTCTTCACATAATTCTTTAGTTTTGGAACCAAATATGATGTCATCAACATATACTTGAACTAATAAGGTGTGACTTTTAATTTTCTTTATAATTAAAGTCTTGTTAACTTTACCTTTTTCAAAACCTTTTTCGCATAGAAAGTTCCTAAGACGATCATACCATGCTCTTGGTGCTTGCTTTAAGCCAAAGAGATCCTTTTTCAACTTGAAGACATGTGAGGGATTCTTGAAGACTTCAAAGCCCGAGGGTTGTTTGACATAGACTTCTTCATTGATGTATCCATTCAAGAAGGCATTCTTTACATCCATTTTAAAAAGATGAAAATTTAATGAGCAAAACAATGCAATAGTTAAAGGTTTGAAATAACAATTCGTGTGAGACAGATTTGTTATGAAAACGTGCCATTGGTTCATATGTAACCGGTTACCTGAAGGATGTAACTGGTTACATGGTTACGTTACAACCCAGAAATTCAAAATCACGAGCATGTAACCGGTTACCTGAATGATGTTGAAATTCTAGTGCAGAAGACTCAGATGTCCTAAAGAATGTCAAGACATCCAGTCTGTCATGAAGTACACAAGCAAGACATAAACAATTTTACACAATACCGAAAAAGTAAAGAACACAAGTAATTGTTGACCCATTTCAGTGACAAACACACCTACTCTGGGGGCTACCAAGCCAGGAAGAAGATTCCACTATCAGTAGTTCTATTTTATGTAAACAACCTCTAGTATATAGATAACAACCTCCGGTTAACCTAGTCATTACCCAATGTAACCTTTATCTTAGAACACCATCTAAGACAAGAGAACCTCCGCTCACTCTCTAGTGATACCTAACTGTTACAACCCTGTAACAACTATTTAAACAACAACCAAAAGACACACTTCCAAGACAATACTTAGTCAAGATTCTTGACTAAGAACAATAACTTAGAGTTGATTCAAAGCTTCCTCCAAGAACAATACACCTCTTTCCTAAAGCTTCAAGGTCGACACTACTTCTCTTGCTTCACAGCTTCGAGAATAACATGGTGATCTTCCCACAACCCAGGAGATTCACCTAGACAAACCCTAAACTTCTACATCTTGAGCCGTATCAAAGTAGGTTACAAACCCTTTTTTTAATATTTGATTCCTAACTGGATTTGTGCCTAAAATCACAGCTAATTTGCTATTACAAAACATCATATACTTCTACTAAAAATAAGGTCTTTAATTCCTTAGCCTCCAAGAATATCTGCTTATTTAGAAACAATATAAAGCTGTATATTCTTCAAATTTTCTGATTGATTCTTCTGACCTTTAAAACATATAACGCCTTATACGAGTACATCATATCTCTGGATATAATTGTGATTGTTAAATCATACCTGATTTAACTTATCCACTTCAGCTCAGGCACGATGTCATATGTTGTTATATAGGACATTTCATACGACATGTCATTCAAGATGTTGAGACACCTCAACATAATATGTCTTAAAATGAGATAGGACTTCTTGCTCAATCTCTCCCTGTCAACAAGTTAATTCAACCTATCTACTAAACCTGCTTTATTTGTTTTGCTAAAATTAATGCCAATCCTAAAGCTAGAGAACTTACAGATTTAACCGGTTACATCATCTTGAAAATGTTCAATGACAAAATATGTTTGCTACTGCCAACTATGTAGCTGGTTACATGATGTGGGTAACCGGTTACATCAATACAAAGGGTGCCCAACATGATTTTTAAAGGGACAAAACTTATGCCATGTATCTTTGAAGTTTGACTATTCATTTGAATGAAAGTGTATATGATTTTGAGCACTAAAGAATATCAATGTAAATGATTTACCTTGTATGAATATGAGTTGAAGATCAATCAAACTAAGACTTAATTTTCATGAAATTTCAAGCTTGATCCTATACCATTTATTTTCTCTCATCCTTTTTGAAATACATGCAATATGTTGTCTTCATCAAAATAAAGTCTTTAAGTAATTTGGAGAATCTTGAAAATACAGAAATTACTTACAGAGATTTGGAGTAGTCTGAATGCTGAAGAGATGTGCTTTATCTTCAGATAATGTTACCTTTTTTCCAATACTCAATGTTCTGACAACATGAGTTCTCCTTCAGAAACCAAATTTTCAAACATCAATTCTGAAGGCGTTTCTTCAGAGAAAATCTTGTTCTGGAGGCGTATGATCTTCCTTCTTGTAACCATATCTTCTTTAGTTGTCTGTTCTTTGAACTCGTGGAACGTCAGATGTATCTGATACAATATCTTTTCAAAAATGTTTCATCTTTGATAACCATAGTTTATTTTTCAGATTCTTCATAAGAAACTTCAGATCTGGGAAAAGATTAACTAGCTTTATTATGCTAGTCAAGGTTATCATCAAATACACTACTTAATTCTTTTACCACTAAGGTTTCTTGTATGTGTACATTGAACCCTTTAGAGCATTCATGTAACATAGAATAAAAAAATGTGTAAAAGCGTCAATTCTTCTTTACGCCAGTATTCTGAATGAGCTCCACTGCAGCTGGAATCTTAACACCAAGTAGCAGCAACCTTAGGATCAATGCATAGACAGTTCAGAGGTTATTTGGTGTACATGAGGAAGAAGATGGGTTACACTCCCCCTCAACCCAGGAACCAATTCTCATCACAGAAGGCCAATGGTGGCATGAGAGAATCTGCTAAGCATTTCCTGATCAGCAGCCACCAGTCAACCTAGAGCATGAGAGGAAACTTAAGAAGTATCCACATGCTACCCTGGGTAACTCAAAACACATGTCACAACTGTGTTCATAACGCAGATCACAAGTCACAAAAGCCTTTCCTTCCAGACTAGACATATGACACGAATGCTTCCTCTTTGATATATCTGTTCAGTACTTGAGTAGCCCAGTTCCAGACTCATTTGATTTAATCCTTTCTCCCCTTTTTGAGCCAAAAATTGAGAAAGAAAGCCCTCACAGAACCAAACGCAAACATAACTTACCCACACACAAATAAATCCCATGTTGAAAAAGATACCAAGCACTCACAAGATGATAGATGCAAGAGACCTTTATAAATAGCTGGATTTGTTATTTGATATTAACGATTCTTGAATGATTCAACTATTCTTGGTCAAAAGAATACGTTATTCTAGAGGAAACTCTTATACATTCAATGTACACTTATTCAAACGTAGCTTTGAATACCTTTTCTTGATTTTGAATGTTTCCGTTGAAAAGGAAAAAGTCCCAATACATGCACTTGTATAATTAACTTACCTCTCTGTACTCATTTGACACGTGTGTGATCACATTAAAAACAATCCTTCTGCTAGTCAGGCAGCAAACATATTTGATACAATGTCCTGACATTCCGTCAGACATTGCCTTCTCTTTCTGACCACCATTAACTAGTGCAAACGATTTCTCCTAGATAGCCAAGGTTGTCCATCCTGCTATTCATTGACAGCATGTGAGTACTGAGATTCTAACAAAAACCAATGAAGCCCTCAAGAAACATAGAGTAAATCTAAGTTTATTTTCCTTAATTCTCTCTCAATGTGTGAGACTGTGCTTTATTTGAAAGATAACCAATGCAAGCATCTTGAATCATATATCTTGCTTGACTAGTACCCAAATTGTTCAGGGAATGCTTCACATAGAACATGGCAATTACTCCACTTCCCCCATGTCATGGATACCTAATGCTACATCTGGAAATTTGCAGTTGAACTTCTTGAATAGGTCACTTTATATGACGCCTTTCCTCTGCTTGTTCATTCACTTGTAATAGCTGAGACTAGTTGAGTCCTCAAAACAATAGTAATCACGAGTTGCCAGATCATCCTGCTATCAAACATGATCAGAACCTTCAGTTCCTGCAATCCAACATGATGTTACAACATCATTTAGGACATGCGCTTTACCGTACAGAACCCAAGCACATCAAATTTCAAAGGAATCATTGTGCAAGGAGATCCTTAAGACAGTCTTTCACCGCACAAATCCAGACTAACACCCTTGAATACTATAGAGATAATCAAGTCCTCATGCCCTTTCTGAACTTCCGGTTTAGACTGTAGAAGTGCATAATTCCTTAGAAAAACACTTAGTCTCCCGTCAAAGTATTTACCCTTAGACACATGCACACCCTTAACAGATCACGAACAAATACTCAGCTCCCGTCATAGTATATATTCTCAGGAAGACAAGGTTACCTTCTCACATAAGGTAGGACCTTTTGCCTGACCTTGTTCATCTGTAAGCAGCTGCAACCTGCTGATTCTTCTTCATGATAAGCAGACAAGACAGCCATTCACACCACATACTACTCAGACTAGATCATAGGCGAGCTCTCATAGATCATCAGAGAGAGACGACTTCCTTTCCTGAGGAAAATAAACACACCTTGAGTTATTGTACCAACACTGAGTACGACATCAATCTTATCCATATTGAATGGAAATCCCATACTTGTTTATTCAAGGTTCTTTCAGGAGATACACAGGGATCAACCAATGATAGTTGATTAAATTCCAAGAAGAGATATACATATGTTCCATCCTACACATCACAAGAGTCTTCCAAAGTCAGACACCATTAACGCTTTTCTCTGGTTGACAAAACTATACAGTAGATGATCCCTAGTAAGTATCTTCCACCATAAAACAAGAGTTCAATTCTCCCATAGACTTGATAAAGTTATTAGGTTTTAGTAGGCAACCTCGATCCTGTTGAAGAACCAACATCAGTGAAATATCTCTAATACATTCTCAAGGCAATGATGTTAAAACATTATGTCTCACATCCCTTCAAAACCCTTCAACTCCATATTAGGGCTCTCTTCAACAGCCTTTAAGAATCATATTGGAGAATAATAGATCATCTCCCTCACTAGTAGCACAACTAACAGTTGATACATTCCCATAGAACCTCCCACACAGGATCTATTTTATGGCCAAGAACCATCATTCCACAAATCTGGTTCTCTCAATCAGAAGGATAACTCAGACATCAGAAGGGAATGTCCTTGACATGTTAACTTGATGTATAAGGAACTTAGGCTGAGAAGTCACCACTCTACTGGACATTAGAGCTCAGCTGCTACTCATACTGGATTCGAAATAAACTGAACCAAGGAGTACCAACGTGTTTAATCAACATCCAATTTGTCCCCCAATCTAAGACACATTCTCTGAGTAATATTCTAGATACATAGCCCAGATGCCTCCTCTTCCAAGTCAGGAGTAGGTTCCAAACTTATGTGATTATTACACATTTGTTTTGCACCCGAAGCATCTATTCAACAGGGAGTTTCATTCCAGTCGACATGATGTCCCAACATTTGATAGGACATCAGTTCCTTCTTCTAGAGCATACAACAGAACTTGGTGCTAAAGTTATTGCTGCCTCGTAAGCATCCTTTGATCAGCTTCAAAACAGACAACCCTGCTTTACCAACCGCAACCAGCCTCAAAGTTTCTTCCTTAATGGGATCAAGAATTATGAAGATTATATTAATGACCAAGATAGATAGCTTCAATCTTTCATAGTTGACCTATTCCTTGAAGTAGTAATTATCAATTGTACTAAAGTGCCTTTATGAGTGGACTTGAGAACCAGAACTCAAGTATCGTTGGCCATTTTACTCAGTTGACTTAACCAGTTTTGAACTTGCCAAATCATAGGATCCAGTTCCATATGAGATCAAACCCTAAAGCTTAGACAACCAGGTTTGAAAAAGATACCATGCAGCAGAAATACATCAACAGCTCCTCTACTTTCTTCAGACACCATAAAAACACCTTATCTCAGGCATCAACAAGTAGGAACTTTCCCTAAGTTCCAGCTTTTACACCAACAACAGATGTGACCAGGCTCCACCTTATATGAACAATCCATCTTCCACTTCAAGGGACTGTTCAATTCCAATATGAACTTTCTAAGTTCAAACAATCTTTTCAGTACGAGTCTTCCTTGCCAAATCAGAAAGTATCCTCCCATGATCTCATCCAGAAACAAAACAGGACGCCTGCTCTGATACCAATTGAAATTTTGGTGCAGCAGACTCAAATGTCCTATAGAATTTCAAGACATCCGTTCTGTCATGAAGTACACAGGCAAGACAAACAATTTTACACAGTACTGAAAAGTAAAGAACACAAGTAATTATTGACCCAGTTCTGTGACAAACACACCTACTCTGAGGGCTACCAAGCCAAGAAGAAGATTCCACTATAAGTAGTACCATTTTATGTAAACAACTTCTGGTTTATAAATAAATAACCTCCAGTTTACCTAGTCATTACCCAATGTAACATTTATCTTAGAACACCATCTAAGACAAGAGAACCTCCGCTCACTCCCTAGTGATACCTAACTGTTACAACCCCATAACAACTATTTAAACACCAACCAAAAGACACACTTCCAAGACAATACTTAGTCAAGACTCTTGACTAAGAACAATAACTTAGAGTTGATTCAAAGCTTCCTCCAAGAACAATACACCTCTTTCCTACAGGCTTCAAGGTCAACACTACTTCTCTTGCTTCACAGCTTCGAGAATAACACGATGATCTTCCCACAGCCCAGGAGATTCACCTAGACAAAAACTTCTACATCTTGAGTCGTATCAAACTAGGTCACAAACCCTTCTTTTTATATCTGATTCCTAACTGGATTTGTGCCTAAAATCACAGCTAATTTGCTATTACAAAACATCATATACTTCTGCTAAAAACAAGGTCTTCAATTCCTTAGCCTCCAAGAATATCTCCTTATTTAGAAACAATATAAATCTGTATATTCTTCAAATACTCTGATTTATTTTTTTGACCTTTTAAACATATAACGCCTTATATGAGTACATCATATCTCTAGATATATCTGTGATTGTTAAATCATAACTTATTTAACTTATCCACTTCAGCTCAGGCATGATGTCGTACGTTGTTATATAGGACATTTCATACGACATGTCATTCCAGATGTTGGGACGTCTCAACATAACATGTCTTAACATGAGATATGACTTATTGCTCAATCTGTTCCTGTAAACAAGTTAATTCAGCCTATCTACTAAACCTACTTTATTTGTTTTACTAAAATCAATGCCAATCCTAAAGCTAGAGAACTTACAGATGTAACCGGTTACATCTTGTTGAAAATGTTCAATGACAAAATATGTTTGCTACTGCCAAAGATGTAACTGGTTACATGATGTAGGTAACCGGTTACATCAATACAAAGGGTGCCCAACAAGATTTTTCAAGAGAGAAAACTTATGCCATGTATCTTTGAAGTTTGACTATGCATTTAAATGAAAGTTTATATGATTTTGAGCACTAATGAATATCAATGTAAGGGATTTAGCTTGTACCAATATGAGTTGAAAATCAATCAAACCAAGACTTAATCTTCATGAAATTGCAAGCTTGATCCTATACCATTTGTTTTTTCTCATCCTTTTTGAAATACATGCAATATGTTGTCTTCATCAAAAAAAAATCTTTAAGTAATTTGGAGAACCTTGAAAATACAGAAATTACTTACGGAGATTTGGAGTAGTCTGAATGCTGAAGAGATGTGCTTTATCTGCAGATAATGTTACCCTTTTTCCAATACTCAATGTTCTGACAAAATGAGTTCTCCTTACTCAGAAACCAAATTTTCAAACATCAATTCTGAAGGTGTTTCTTCAGAGAAAATCTTGTTCTGAAGACGTCTGATCTTCCTTCTTGTAACCATATCTTCTTTAGTTTTCAGTTCTTTGAACTCTTGGAACGTCAGATGAATCTGATACATTGTCTTTTAAAAAATGTTTCATCTTTGATAACCATAGTTTCTTTTTCAGATTCTTCATAAGAAACTTCAGATATGGGAAAAGATTAACCAGCTTTATTCTGTTAGTCAAGGTTATCATCAAGTACACAACTTAATTCTTTTACCAAGAAGGTTTCTTGTATGTGTACATTGAACCCTTTAGAGCATTCAAGTAACATGGAATCAAAAATGTGTGAAAGCGTTAGTTCTTCTTTACGCTTTTTAGAACATCACTAAGTGAAAACAGAAGTGAGATTGGTCTTGATTTTGTTTAACATTCGTGTTTTTTGACTTTAGTCAAACAGATTGACAAATTCATATTTCTCTTCATTGATAAGAGCATATTATCAAATGACATTCATATGAATTTGTGCTGGTAGATTAAGAGCTTAGTATCACATGTTTTGGATCAGTTATGATTTCTTATAAGAACAAAACACTCATAATCACACTCAATAAATTAATAGACGAAGTTTGATTTAAATGGTGATTAGAAACAAATTAATGAAAATAGAAACATCTAAACAATGATTACTCCATATAATCAAATGTTTCACAATTTTCAATACTAAATACATCTTCATGCCCTTCATTTCTTATCCTTTTCACTAATCTTGCTTTGATGAGAATCTCAGAATTCAATCTTCCATATTCAATGAGAAAGTTGTTTGGTTCCTTGAAGCGAACATAGTTTCTTTTAGATAGTCAAAGATGATATTTGGAAGGTTGACACGAATGTCGCATGGGAGAAAGAATAGGATTTGTTTAGCTTCATTCTTGAGTTCTTCCATATTAGTTTCCCTTGGATGCGGGTTTGATAGGACAATTTAAAACCATACTTTGAATGTAGGTCGAAGGATTATCAAAGATGAGGATTAAGAATAATGGTCAATCGAGTGCAGAAACCTATGAATGAGATTTGCATCAAACTCGTTGTTGAATAAATAATCATTCAAGGAAGCACCTGTATCATGACATCCATAATTCAAGAACAAATGCATTCATCTAGAATTCTTTCACTAAGTCAGGAAAGATTGTCCCATTGAGCATAACAAAGTAGTTGTGGCACTATTGAGTTCTCACTTGTTTCAGGAGATCATAACTTCTTGCTTTCAATTTTCTGAAAAATGATCTTTTGTTCTTTGATAATAAAGAGCAGGTTTCATCGCCTTAAAAGGTTCTTTTTACCATGATTTTGAAGGGAGATAGAACATAGATGTTGATAACAAAGTTGTGACTCAAGTGATATAAATAGATGGGAATGAAACAGAGATGGAAGTTGGATCGTTTCTGTTTCCACTCTGCACCGAGATTCATAATGAAAATAATGACCGAAGAGAAAGTCAATAATTCAATTACAATTCACGAGAAGCTCGTGAGGCTAGGATCATGAATCGTTTTGAGCATGCCAAACATCATTGTTTCCAATAGACATTACCCAATAAAGTATAATTCAAGAATGATTAAACATTACATCATATGAATGGAGACAAGAAATTTATTATATGATATGAACTCTACAATTTCCAAAATATCATACAATGATTATGAGAAATAGATATTGTGGATACTTAACTGTAAGAGAGCTTCATACAATGCACCATGCTTAGAATATAAAGTAGACTTGCGTACCTTGAGATTATTTTCCTTGGAGAATGATGGTTTTAGTTAAACATCATTCTGATTCAGCCAATGATCTTGAGAAGGGATAAGAAAATCTTGCATCTAGATTTCACGTGTGATACTGCATTCTTTTCCTTGAATGACATCTTCTCGGATTCTGACTTCTAAATCTTGTTGAATAGTGTCAATATATTTGATCCCTTAAGAATTCTAACCCAACTGGTCCCTTAAGAGATATAACAATCAACGACTCCTTTTAGAATTTTGACCCAACTGGTCCCTTAAAGAAGATTTCCCATGATGACAACCAGTCACCGTCTTCTTGAGTATATAGACTAAGACTAGTCACTCAAGGAACAATCAATAAAAATTGATTAATAGTGTGTTTACAAGAGTGCTTCAAAAAGCAGATTACACAAATGTCTAAGTACAAGCAACACAAAAGTGTTGAGCAATATTTGAGCAACATCTCCTTGCTTTTACATAATTCTACAAAGATGTTTATGATGAAAATTGAATTGCATCTTGTAGAGACCTTCTCTTCTTTTACTTGTCCTTCGGCTTCATCTTCTTGATCTTTAATGATTGAGCTTCGGCTTCTTCGCATTGTTGTAGCATTGCAGCTTTAGCATTTGCAACAGACATCCTCTTTAGCTTTTCGAATTTGCCCTTACAGAATCTTCGGCTTGTATAGTAGAAATCCTTAGCTTTGGCTTCTTGTAGTGACAACGAGCACCTTTGGTTGTTCACTTCCTAGTGAGCAAGAAACACTTCTCTTGAAGTCTTGATCTTCATTTATAGTCTTTAGAGAAAGAGACGTTGAGAGGATAGAAGAGTATTTTCTTTAAAGCCAACGGTTACTTTCCAACAGATATAAGTGTAGATGTTGGATGTAGGAAAACAATACTTCCTCAGCCTTGTAGCATGTAGCTTTGATGTGATGGCATGGAATACAACTTTTGAATAGTACGAACGTCTTGATATTTGTGGTTTGTTGGGCAGACCATTGTACTAAATATTCATGACAAAGTTTCTTGATCTTATCTTCAAGTGATGTACTTCTGATTCTGAAGTAGTAAGCTTGGAAGAGATCACTTTCTTTTCTTTGTTCTTCTAATGATGTATCTGATGAGTAGTTCATAAACTACTTTGTTGGGATAGCATAAGAACATCATAACTCAATAGGAGAAAAACTTTTTCTTTCAGAAATAATGACAACAACCTTTCTTAAGTACGACACAAATCTTCCTAAATCAAAGATATATCTGAAGAGATAATTGATTTGATAATGGGACAACACGAGCAATACAAGATATAATGTTTGAGTCCTTTCTGAATAGAACAATGTATCCAAATAATAGTGCAACAACACACCTGAGGAACACGTCTAGATATCTGAACAAGAGTCATCGACTACACTGTATTTTAGATTG
Source organism: Vicia villosa (assembly GCF_029867415.1). NCBI lineage: Eukaryota > Viridiplantae > Streptophyta > Magnoliopsida > Fabales > Fabaceae > Vicia > Vicia villosa. Next base: position 2,950,666 of record NW_026706810.1, on the reverse strand, counting down.
AATCCTTATCAGCTGGTCTTTGACTATGTCTTCAGAGTAATGAGCACCAACTCTTCTGACGAACATATCTTTGACATTTGATCTTGACGTGATAATTTGTATCTCATGTAGACTTTGATACTAATTTGGAGCAACAACATCTTGGTAGACTTTGTTTCTTTTAGAGACGCTTGATACTTCTGAAGCAGCAGCTTGTTAAGAAGTGTTCTAGAGATCTTCTTTCAGCATCCAATGTACCTACAAAAATGAAAGAGAGTAGTCTTTCTGACAAGAACATTTTTGATGATTCTTTAGAAAACATTCATAAATCATACAGAGCTTTCTGATCTGCACACTCAAGAAAACATTAGAAATAAAATTGTGTACATATAAAATATATGTGTTGTTATCATCAAAACTTAGAGATGAGGTATAGAAACAAATATTATTCTAACATATAATTTCAACAACTTAAAAATGATGCATGTATGAAATATTTATAAGTGTGCAAGATGGAGGCAAAAGAGAAACTTAGAAGTTTGAAAAAATATGCAATTTTTCAAAATAATTACAGCATGTATCAACATATATAAGTCATGTGTCAACACATATTAATGCATGCATCGACCTGTGTAAGATCATGTGTTGACACATAGAAACAAAAGTTGCAGGCTTTAAAAATGCAGTACATGTGTCGACATATAAATCGTATGTGTCGACACATAGACCTGTGTTTTGAGAAAAAAAATTGACTTTTGGCTTAAATAGTTCATTGGTCCCTATAAGTTAGCGAGTTTTTGAATTTAGTCCCTGTATCTTTTTTTTTGGTCTAAGTCCCCATATATCCATTTCTTTTTTACGTTGGTCCATGCTGTCCAACCTCCGTTAGAAAAACGCCTACATGGCAAACGACAATGACGTAGTGTGCATGTTTTTTCTTTTTTTAATAATTATTTATTCCACCTAAGCTTCGCATTTTATTTTTTTTATTTTGGTCCTTAAAACCTTAAAATGTAAACATTTCAAAAATGGTGTCAAGGGGTTTTGAACCTAGGACAACTGCCTAATCACACTAAAGCCTTTCCTCCAAGTCATTTATGTTACTTGTCATATATCTGCAATTCATTTGTATCTATTACAAAATGACGTATATTTTTTGTAATAAACTTTGTTTTGTTTTGAATTTTGGTATTAATTTTTGTTTTGTTCTAATAAATAATAATATAAAGTAATAAATTACTGCAAATTTTTTTCTAAATGTTTCATATTATTTCCACTATGCAATGTTTCAAATATTTAATTTTTACTAATCTTCAATTTAAAAAATTAATAAATAAATATTTAATAAATTAAAACAAATATTTAATATTTTAGACATAATCAAGTATATACATAATAATATTTTAATATTTGATAAACATTAATACTAAATAATTAATTTATTAAATATTTCAAATATTTATTAAATAGGTTAATAATTATTTCAACTATTTATTAAATATTTTAACTATTGAATTAGTATATTAAATATTAAATATTTTAATTTGTAATAATATAATAATATATTTAAATAATAATTAAAATGTTTCAAACTATTTAATAAATAAATTGCTGTATATTATTATTTATTCAGATTAAACCAAATTACTGTATATCATTTTAAACATTTCAAACAAAATTTATAAAGGAATTATTAATATTTTAAACAAAATTTAACATTACTATATAAAAGGCAATTTGCTACTAATGTAATAAATATCTGTTGCTTATATCGATCATTTACAAATGCATTGCATGTATTAGATAAGAAATATAAGTGGTTTAGTGGATAGGCATGCAAGCATTAAGTTAGAGGAGGGGGGTTTGAATCCTCCTAAGATCATTTTTAATTTTCAAAATTTAACACTTTAGGAACCAAAATCAAAATAAAAAATAAAACATGCTTACGTGGAATTATTGAATATAAACAAAAAAGAAAAAAGCAAAAAAAATAGGTGCCATGTCAGCGACATTAGCCACATCATTTTTGTAACAGAAGTTTAATGTCAAGGACCAAAGTGAACAAGAAATTGACACATGGGGACTTGGACAAAAAAAAAAGATACATGGACTAAATTCAAAAACTCGCTAACTTACAGGAACCAATGGACTATTTAAGCTTTGATTTTTAATGCATGAAACTGATTTTTAGTACATTTTCCAAACATGTTCTAAGTGCATTATAAGATCCATAATGCAAAGGTGCACATAATGACTCAGAGATACCTTCCAATGTACAAAAATACTAAAGTTTTTTTAGTTTTGACATCATGCAAAACATATAACATGCAATTGCACTCACCTACTCCCCCTTTTGATGATGGAAAAATTTAGGACAATGTATTTCGTGTCTTCATGAAGGCTCCTCCTGAATATGTGCATCCCCACTTTGTCTCGCAAATGCTTCTCCCACTTTGACAACATCAAAAAGAGACAAGCAAGTCATGAGAAGTATCATTTTTCATACAAATACTAAAATATCACATAGAGGTATTTTGCAAAAGTAAGAACATGCACTTGCATATACCCATATACATGAAGTGATGCAAAATTGAAACAGAAATACAAATCACCACAACAAAAAACACAAATACATGAAAGATGATAAATGCAATGCAATGGAAGATTCTTGAGGTGCTTAAAAAACGTCATGTTTACGCATCTCTTCACATTGGTGCTCCCGATGGTGAACATGCATGTGCCTAGTTTGGTGAAAAATACATCACCACTAAAACCTAAACCAAAACCAAAGATTCTAACATAAAGTGTGACATGAATTTATCAAGAATTATACTTGCAGTAACATACTCAATTTAATTCATGTTAAAATATATAGAAAACACGTTTGTATAAACTATGCAAGGAAAATTGATAAATATCATGCTCAATCATTAATATCATCAAAGATACTTCAAATGTGCATAATTTATGTCAGGAAAAACATTTGATGATGAAATACAAATGATTAAAACATGAAGTCACTATAAGCACATGGATGTAAAAACACTCATAGGTTAATCAACAAATTTTTTTAAAAGTGAACATTCATGGGATTGCAACATACATTAAGTTTATCACATGAACATACAATCAAATTTCAAGAGATATAGATAAGAAACACAAGATATAAGGACTTACAAAAAAAGAAATAAGTGAAATGATATTAGCTCATAGGATGACCAAGGGAGAATGCACTCACATGAACTCTATACCTTTTGAAGTTAACATCCTTACCATTTTCATCTTTGCCCGAGTTTCCGTTTGTGGACATCGAAGTGTCAATTGACTTTGCATCTACCATTTCGAAGCGTTTAAGAAAATCTTGGCAATACTTTATTTGACACCCAAATGTCCCTTCTTTGAGTTGTTTATTTTGAAGTCTGAGAGAGTAATTTAACTCCCTTGTAACCTCATTTCAAACTCTCCCTGCATTATCTCTTAGAGCATTTAGTTAAGCCTTTGGTGATGTCTTCAAGAAGGTTAACAATTGGATGGTCCTTTGAAGATCTCCAGGCCAAGGGTAGATCATCCATTTTAGTTCGATTCTCATCCTTCTCCTTTTCATTATCACCATCTTCCTCCTCCTCCTCCTCCTCCTCAAGTTTTACCATTTCAGGTTGATGAATTCCTTCTTCGGCGTCTTTGAGTATGTCTTATGAAGATGCACATGTATCAAGAAAAGAAATACCTTTCCCAACATTTCTCGGATAAGATTCATCAATAGTAACGTCCACAGACTCTTCAATAGTTAGTAATCTCTTTTTATAAACTCTATAGTCTTTACTTTATTGAGAGTATCCAAGAAAAGCATGTAGATATTATTTACCCATTAACACTTATTGTTGTCTACCTAGGTCACACATCCCTTCTTCATTGCCACAAAGTCAATGAAATAGGGAAATGTCATCCGTCATATGTCTTGAACGTCCACAAATGAGAACTCATAATCAATTCATAAAGCCAAGACATTTATCCTGCAAGATCTACAAGAAATACTAGGTACCGAATCTTCATTGGGTCCTTGAGGGTTAGTGAAAATTTGGTTGCATCTAGGTCGTCCACCATGACCCTGAAACAGTATATCTCAGCTACATTAGGGTCTGACTGCAGACACAATGCTTGAGCTTTGGCTCTCTCAAAGGCTTCATCGCTAGCAACCAAAAGATCCACATGTGCAATCTGCACGGATTTCTTTAACTTCTCATTTGATTCACAAGCCTGTTCAACATCGTGAATCAAATAGACTATTTTCTAATAAGAGTTTCGAAACACGGAATGAACCAAGCTCTTGATGCCACTTGTTAGACAACAACGTATCTAGAGGGGTGGGGTGAATATATCACCTATATAAAATGTACCAATTAAAAATCTGGTTTTGAAAGTTTATTGAAAATAAGTGCGAGAAGAAGATATCCCTATAGATCAAACAAGTCGTCTATACAAACCAATGATATTGGAAGTAGGATACGCACTAATCTATATGGAATAGATTAGCACAATAAGATTGAATTACTTAACTTCAATCAAGTACCACACAATTATCCGTTTAAGCCAAGTTGTTTGCAATGCTATTTCCAATACTAAAGAGTGAAAATATTAAGCTACACAATTTATAAACACTTGGTGTGCGAACGAGTTTTTAGAATTTTTTGATTGAGTTGTGTTGATAGGAAAACCACTTATAATCATAGTGATTATAAGTTGATGAACACACTACCTTAAACAAAAACAGTTGCAGAAAAATTCTTACGATTCAATCGTTTAAGCAATGTTATTCGATAAATTGTGTAATTAAATTAAAGCGAGTAAAGAGATAAGAGAGAGAGAGAGAGAGAGATATATTTATAGAGAGAGAGACGAGGATTTGTTTAGGCAGTTCCACAATTCATCCTTGCGTGTGGGTACGTATGCCCCTAGTTCCAAATATTGGAATTAGGAAAATTTCTTACTATGCAAAAAGTTGATTACAATAGAAGTGTTCCAAGAGTAACCCACAAACATAACCGTTCGATGTAGATTCAACCCCTTCTCATCCTTTGATCTTGAGCAAGACCAAGACACAATAGCTACCAATTGATTATTCGATTCGACTATTGCTAATTCTTTGTGTTCTTTATCTCCAAAGCTTTCGTGCATGATCAATTGTACCTATTGCAACACAAGACTTCCAATTCAATATACTTTTCTAGCACTGCTCTTTTGCGTGATTTATCTCCAAAGCTTTCACTTGGTTGCGATTCCTTCTTAGACCATATTGTATGAAAACCCTCAAATCTACCAAAGATATTGGAGGACAAACCTGCGGTTTTTCTGGATGAAACCCCTCCAAATCTCAACCAAATATTCTCGGCAACACAAGAACCTAATCAGACTCGTTTAGTTGACACCCCAAAGAAAGATGAATATTTGAGGATGAAGATGAAGAGAAAATGCAGTAAGTGTTTATAGTTTCATCAAGTTGAAATGATGCAAGAATAATGTATTTATAGTTGTGCAAGTTTGGTGGCAAAAGGAGAAAATTCGGAATTAAAAAATTAAAAGAAAATGACCCAAGAAACAATATGTATTGGCCTGTTCGATGCATGTGCTAACACATGGTATTGAGAGTATCAGCATGTGCGACCTGAAGCCGTCTACGTGTCGGCCAAAACAAAATAGAAGATGCAGCCTTATTTAAGCAGGTATATGTGTCGACCTGTTTGACGTATGTGCCGACACATAAAAGAATTTCTTTTTGTATGTGCCTGCCTGTAATGTGCAGGTGTCGACTCAAATGAAACAAAGGCTACATGCTTCATTTATTTAGTTATATGGGTTGGCTTGAAGGATGTATGTGCCAACACATAAAACTGAAGTTTCATTATGTGCCTGCCTGATAGGCTTACGTGCCGGCCTGGAGTAGTTTTTAATGATTCTTAAGACCTCAAATGCAAGGGTGCCACACAGTCTTAGAGATACCTTCCAACATACAGAAATGCTAAGTTTTCCTATAGTTTTGACATCATGCAAAACATATAATGGTGAAGTTGCACTCACAAAGGATACCATAACCCAGGGCTGAGGAACAAAGTCGGATGGAATGAGAGGCATGCCGAGTCAGAGGGCCGAAGTGCCAAGCCAGCATGATGGTTACGGTAGTCCAAAAGCTGCATGAAAGTTATAAAAATAAATGGGGAAGCGTTACGTTCTCATGATTGCGACGATGGACGTTAAAATAACTTCTTTAATTTCTTATTTTTTAAATATTCTTCTGCTGAAGTCCTGTTTTCTCCTTTTTGAGGATATAGCAAGTGTGAATAGTGTGAATAATAGTCTCACATTGGATAGAAATGTGGTGACTTGAGCATTTATTAGTGGGAGGACACACTCACCTATCACCTTAAAATTTTAGGTGGACAAATGGTGTGTCTTCCACCAAGGTGTGTTGCTCAAAAGGAATGTCCTACAAAGTAAGAATGCTCATCGCTCGATCCTCCCCGATTGTTGCGCTAACAAATGGTATTAGACCCTATGGTTCGAGAAAGGAACCAACTTACTTGTATTGAAAAGTACCCCGCATGGGCAAGGGTAAGCGTCCCGCATGTAGGTAAAGAGTGTCCCGTTGAGAGAGTCAACGGCGGTACAAATGCATGTGGAAGAAAGAGTTTCCACTTTAGGGGAAGCATTGTTGACTCACACTTGAGGGGGACAGTTAATGAGAATATAGCAAGTGTGGATAATAGTTCCACATTGGATATGAATGTGGTGACTTGAGCATTTATAAGTGGGAGAACTCACTCACCTATCACCTTAAGATTTTAAGTAGACAAGTGGTGTGTTTTCTACCAAAATGTGTTACTCAAAAGAAAGGTTACACAAAATAAGAATGCTCATCGTTCGAACCTCCTCCAATTATTTCGTTAACATTCCTCCCGCGTTATCTCGCAAACACATTTAAAAAAAATGAGATGCCATATTTTGTGAGACTCTTTAAAACTCTAAAAGAAAAGGATACTTGAATTAATTTTTTCAAATATAGAAATTCATTTGCTTTTCTTCTTTAATAATTATACTTCTTCCCTTCTTTAATATAAAAAGAAAATTTAATATATATTAAATACAAATCAAATACATTGTTTATCTAACAATTTTTTTAAAAATCTTTTTTTAATAAAGATAAGATGACTAGTAGTATTTAAAAGGCCTACTATATTAAGTAGGTAGCCTTGGAAGGGTTGTTCTTGCCCATACATTGCAATTGGAAATTAAGATTATGTCGCCACCTGTCATTCCTTCATTTGCTTTTTCATATTTTTTCTTTTCATGCAAATATCTTTATCTTTTTCTTAAACTCCATCATCTTAAATCATATTTTATCGTAGAAAATATAGTTAACTTTTTATAAAAGAGGAAAATACATATTACTTTATAAAATTATTTTTATAAATAAAAATTAAAAATAAAAATATAATATGTAATAAACAACATAAAAAAATATTATTAATACCTTATGGTAAAGTAACTTATGATAATATTTTGCCTTTGGAAATCCATTATTTGTTGTATTCACATTTTTTATTACACAACCATAATCTCCCATATTTAGCAAATAATTATATAAAACTTCCGTATGGAGCACCATAAAACAAATTTATAAAATATTATCCAAAATTTATTATAATAATATACAAAGGATTCGTTAGTTGAAGTAATCTTTTTATGTGAAAGACAAAGGTTGGGTGAGATTTATAATATGTTAAACATAATAAAGAATAGGTAGTATTAGATTTGCAGAATTTTTCAAGAAGTAATCTGATTGACCAAAAATGGGTGGAAAATGATATATTTAAAAGTCTGTAACCACCAATATTCCGACAAAATTGTTTTGCATGATTGAGGTGAGATGGATGGTAAGCCATCCTTATCACCGGCATATATAGGAAGTAAAGCACGTGGTCCATCATCACTAACAAGTACTAGTCCTTTTGCCTTCATCACCAGGGCACTATTTTTTTAAAATTTATTTTACTGTTTGACTCTCAGTCTCAGGTGAACTAGTAATTATTATTTTTGTCAAGAAATAAAATTTAAAATTTGAATCTCTAGAAGTTGGTTTATTTGTGAAGACTTAAGATTTAAAAAATTGTGCTTCATGAGGATTTTCATGAATGTAAAGTTATACATGTTATTGTGTTCCACAGTAGTCAAGACCGACATAGATATAGGTTATTTTATGGCCTAGTTTAAGTAAGGTTGGCAGGTTATTTTAAAAATTGAAAAGACCAATACTTTATTAAAAAACATATTTAGGTTAAATTGTCAAGATACATCACATGCCATCGTGAAATGTCTTTTACTTATAGTAGGTGAGTTCCGTTAAATAAATAGAACAGAATATATATATATATATATATATATATATATATATATATATATATATATATATATATATATATATATATATATATATATATATATATATATATATATATATATATATATATATATATATATATATATATATATATATATATATATATATATATATATATATATATTATGTTTAAATATTTAATTTTCCCATGCAAATTAATATATTTTTTAAAATATTAATTATATATGTTTGTTTACGTTTGACCTTTGTAAATACTCTTTTATTTAAATGTAATTTTAGTTTTCTTCTTATAAAAAATCATTTCATAGATATCTAAATTTTAGTTTTTTCTCAATTTTGAACTTCACTATTTTTGATCAGTTATATAGACAGGCTTAAAATAACAAATTTAATATTATTATTATATTTTAAAAGCAATTTAGGAGACATGTCAACATTATTTTGTTCAACTAGATTATTTTTATATCATTAAAATAAACTTTAAAATTGGCATAAGATCATAATACAGAAAATTTAAAATAATAAAAATAATTTCTAATTTTACCAAATCAAAAATTATTTTTTTCTTTAAAAAGTCAATAAAAAATACATTAAAATCTACATTTTATTTTATTTTTGTAATATATTAAATATTGAATTTTGTCTCTTTAATATAAATATTGATTTTGTCTCGTAATACAAATAACACTAAGATGTCAAATTTATTATCATGACATATCCGATAACTCTTCACCGTATATCTGTAAAATAAAATCAACAATTAGATTAAAAACTACTATTATAAAAACCATGTTGTAAAATTTAACATCAATTGAAAATTATTTGAGTTGTTAATTAGATGCGTAAAAATTAACGTCTTACAAAAGTTTATTAAAACCGTTAATTTTGATTCATCTCATTAACAAGTCAACTGATTTATGATTGATATTAAATTTTATAGGCATGATCTATATAATAGTAGCTTTCAATCCAATGATTGATTTTGTTATAAGAATATGCGATAAGAGTTATTGAAGGTGTCATGATACTAAGTTTGACACCTTGTTATTGTAACACCTCAACTTTATTTATTTAATTTAATCAATTAAATATATATCTTGTTTGAATTATTGTTATTTTATTAATTTAATTAATAATAAAAAATATAAGTCTTTTAGAGTGGAGGAGAAAAATAAAATTATTTAATTTAATAGAAAAAAGTTAGATAATTGAGTTGTTTAGATTTAATTAGAGAACTATTTAAATTAAAATGAAATAGTTATTTTAAAATATTATTTATTTTTAATAAATGTAAAGATTGTCTATTGAGCGCTTTAGAGTTATTTTTAGAGTTGTGGAGATTGTTAGAGATTTTTAGAGTTTGTTTTGAGAACTTTGTTAAGTTAAAGACAAAATTGTTACCCTTTTGATGAGTTGCGGGTATAAAATAAATAATTATTACTCTGTTGGTGTGTTTTGAGAATTTTGTTGAGTTAATGTGTAATTTTAAATTAGAGAGTAATAATATAATTTTACTCTTTTATTGATTATTTTGAGTATTAATATAATTATTGAGATTTAAATATATGAATATTTCTCAGTTGAGTAATTCAGAGGAATTATAGTGCTTGTCTTATTTTAGTAATTATATTATTTGATGTTGTTAATAATTATTTATTTAGTTATTATGTGATATAATAATTATTTAAGTATTTAATTATGTGTGTGTTTGTGTTATTTGGCTTAATTAAGTAATTAGAGAGGTTTTAATGATTTGGACATAAGTGGTAGAATATAACATAATAGATGGATTACGAGTTAAGCCCATTAACATAAGAGATAGTGAGAGTAGAGATTAGGGTTGTAGAATCATAACTCATTTTGGGGGAGAAAGAAGAAATAGAAGAGAGAAAAGCTCAAAGGGAAGAGCACTTGAGGGAAGAAGAAAAATTATAGAGGAGGCCTCAATTTTCGCAGCAAGTTTCAATAGAAAACCACATTGACAAACCGGTCGTATCTCTCAATCCAACCGTTGGATCGTTCCGATACTTGGACACGACATTCCTGACTCGTAAAGATAAGTTCTGATTGGAGTGATTTTCATTTTGAGGGTTTTAAGTCCGTCTGATTAGCCGATTTCCAAACTGATTTTTTGGTGTGTCTCCAAATGATGTTAGGAAGGATTTCTTTTGGAGAAAAGCTTAGAGCTATGGTGAAAGAGTCCAAATTTACCAATGTAAGGGTGAGGTTCTTTCATGATAAAGAGTTGTATGATAGTATGTTATGGTGGGTAGATTCTTAACTTGTTATCCATGTTCTTCTATGTGCAATTTTGGGTATTTGATGGTTTGTTGGAATGTGATGATATAAATGTGATTAGTTGTGTGCAATTGATAATCTAAGTGCATTAGATTATTGTGCTTGTTGTGGGTAAATCATTGATAGTGAAATGATGGGTTTAGTTGTGGAATTGAAAATGTTATGGTTTATGTTAGATTCTCATGAAATTGACTCTAATCATATTTTGAATGAATTGTCGATAACATGTAACTATGTTTGTGCGAGCTATGTGATGAATTGTTGATAACATGTAATCATGTTTGTGTGCGTTATGTATTGATGAATTGTGGATAACATGTAATTATGTTTGTTGTTAGTATGTTGAATTTGTTGTTGTTGTTGTTGTTGTTGTAGACCCTATGGTCAAAGTTGATAGGTTGTATTGTGTGGATAAGCCTGAAGTGAATATTGTTGTATAGTTTGAAATGATTATGTTTGAAATAACATGATGTATGCTCTTTATGACATATAGCAAAAACATATACTCCCTTGTTTCTCTGTTTCACCGTAGCAAAAGTATTTTTAATAAATTGAAATAAATACATATACATTAAATAGTAGACTTATATTATTTGATTAATATAATTATTGGTGATAATTAACATTATGTCTAATTTAGTTAGATGATAATTGGATGTTGGTTTGGTTTACTTGATATATTGGCATATTGTGATTATTATGTGAATTGACCGTAATTGTGTTTTGGCTTGAATATTTATGTTGAGAATAATATATTGTTATGCCAATGATGTTGTTTTGATAATGTTCTCTGTGGGTAGCTGTATGGCATGAATCCTAGTGATTAGTTTATTGATTGTGAAAGTGTGTATTCATATATATTTGGCAAATGAGAATTAACATGAGATAGTATGATACTAGTGTTAATTGGAATTTATGTTCGTATTTGATAATTGGCCTATATATGTGAATAGTATATTTATTATGAATGTGTATATGTACAAATGGTGGATAATCCATAGAGTTGAATTATCATGATATGCGGAATGTTAAGATGGTAGAGATGATCTTAATTGCATATGTTTTGGTGAAGATTGTACATACATTCATAGCATAGTTTGCCTTGAGATAGAGGTTGTTTGCTGAAATAGAAGCTATGGCTTGATCCTTGAGATGGATATAGAAGCGATAAGCTATATGTTTACGTTTGGTGGGCTTTGGTCTTGTCCAGATCGGAAGCGTGGCTTGGATTCTAGATATTGAAATGGAAAGCGGTGGAACTTTGGGTTCACATTCGGTACCACATGCATAGAGTCACATGTCTTGCATCGAGTCACATTGGTGTTATGTGATGTTTGAATATATGCAATTGTGTGATTGTTATGTGTGTATGAGATGTGATAATTGAATTTGGTGATGTTTGATACACGATTTGGTGATGTTTGATACACGATTTGGTGATAAATGTGAATATGTGATAATGATGGTTTATGTGCATATTTGGAATAATAGTATTGAATCCATTGAATATCATACTATTGAATTTTGTTGTATACTTGAACATGAGAAGTATATTGGATAATACTATTTACATGATTATGCGAAGTGTGTTGAATTCCTATGATTGTTATGTTAAGTTGATTATGTTGTTGTCTAAGTTGGATTCGTGGTTGTGAATTCATTGCTATGTTTTGTTGATGTTTGTCGTGATGATAGTTACCTTGATTCTCGTTATGAAGGAAATGTTGTAGTTGTGGATGACTTAGTTGTGAATTTGAATATGTTATTATGATTGATTATTAACATTGTTGTTGTGATGCAAGTTGGTTTGAGATGAGAAGTGGTGAATAGTGTATGATCTTATCTTCGCTATAATTATTATCATACATTATTTTATACTATTTGATATCTCACGCGTTCTGCTGATGTTTCCCCTACCATGGTAAATGGGCAGGTACTCAAGTATAGTTGTGGAAGTTAATAGCTTCATTGAGTCTAGTTGGTGTGTCGCTCTGATACGTAGTACTCGGGGGATGTTTATTTTGTTGTTTCATGTAGTTAATATATAAGTTATTGAGTTATAAGTTGAATAATGAGAAGTACTATGATGTTTTAAAGTTGTTTCTGATTGAATAAAGATGATTTGTTTATAAAGTCGAAAGTTATGATTCCGCTGCATATTAAATAAAAGTTGGTTTGTTCTTAGAGCTGATATAAGTCATTTGTGATCCTCTGAGATTGAAGTGATGCGTATCTGATTATGTGTTGTTTATATGAATTAAATGTGATATCCCAAATGCTTGTTGATAGTTTTTAAAATACTCTGATTTCTGCATTATAATTTCAGGTAGAATTTGGGGTGTTACACGCCACTACTAAAAAAACTCTTATTAGCGTCGGCCGTTTGCAGATGCTATAGGCTAAAAAACAGACACCAATACGTGTATAGCGTCGTATTAGCGTCGGTGTCAGGCCTTGGATAAAACATGGGAAGCTACTCAGTAGCGTCGACCTATAACGAGCCGAGACTACTTAGCCTCGACTAAACCGAGGCTAGGTGGACACAAAGGAGTCGACGCTACATTTTCAAAAAATACTTTAAAGGTCAATATTTATTTAGCGTTGATGACACTATGCTAAAGTCAACATAGAAAGGTCAACAATTCTCTTTAGCGTTGCAAAGACCGACTCTAAAAGTCAATGATTTAATTACAGTCGGTATGTCCGACTCTACAGTCAACTTAGAATAAGTCAACAATTTCTATTAGTGTTGGTTAAGTCTATGCTAAAGTTAACATAGATTGGTCAACAAATATCTTTTAGCGTAGGTATACCCTACTCTAAAGTCAAAGTCAGCAAATAAAAGTCAACAAATTGTAATAATTTAACTGTCACGAACAATATATCAGCCGGCAACTATTTGATTTTGAAGTTATTCAACTGAGACTATTTTGAGACTATCCGCTGTATATTTTTGAAAAAATCTTTGAAAAGTATATATTATTTATAAAGATGTGTGACACTCTTGAAGTTTGAATATGTATTTCTTATATGATTTTAATTAAATAAGAATTGTGGAGTTTTACGGTGTTACAAGTGTCATTTAATCGTAAATTATATATATATATATATATATATATATATATATATATATATATATATATATATATAAAGTAAAAAATATAAATTTATCAATACCTAAACTAAACAAATAAAATTACAAAAATTAAAATGAATAAGTATTAATTTATAGAGACGAGTTATATACGTAATACCATATTTAATATTAGTATTGGTTTGATATTAAATAATATATTTAATTTATGTTAAATAATTTATTTTCTTAAACAAATTAGAACATGGTTAATAGGAATTTCAAGAAAATATATAATATTTAACCTTTACTATTTTAAACTAACAATGATTTTTATAGTAAAAAAATTAAAAATAAATATAATATTTTATTAAATATAGATAGTGTTCATATTAGATGCGTTTTAAAATAGAACTTAATTTAACTAATATATTAAATATAATAGGTTGCTTAAAATTAAAAAGGTAATATTACATGAAATAGTTTTTTAAATGGAATAACAAATTACATAAGACTTTCATAAAGATAAACCTCAAAACTTTTTCTAAAAAAGACAATAATTAAAAAGTCATAACCAGAAATTAATTACCAAATAATTAAATATGGGATAGAGATGTTAAATTGGCCGACATGATTCCCATTTGGCATATATACATTTTGTCAACCCTTCCTATGTTTTAACTTTTAAGTGTGTCACGTTGAACCGACTTTGACTTCTCTTGCGTGAGTTTTTAGTTTTTAGTCCAAAACTTTTTGACAATTTGAATTCTTACATTCCTAACTTGCATGGCCTTTAATTTCTTTTAAACTACTAAATCACCTGCTCACTTTAATATGAGATTTATTGTATCGTTCAACTTGTATGATGAATGCCAAAATATTTGGGTTCAAGTGGAAATGATTAGTCTTTTATCGACTACAAATAAGTTAAATAAGTTAAATGTTAGATACATGGAAAATAAACCATGTTTGCGAGCTTGGATGAGAAAAGAGGGAAGAATTTTAGAAATTTCTTTATAGACCTCCTAACCTTCTAGGTCACCTCTGGTGAAAAACCTAAAATACCCCTTACTTCGGAAATGCATCTCCGAAATGCAAGAAAAAGGTGTTTTCGGAGATGCATCTCCAAAAGCGCTTTTTTTTTTCAAAATTTGTCTTATTTCGGAAATGCATTTCCGAAAACACCATTTCGGAAATGAACTTCCGAAATACTGCGCGTTTTGCAGATTTAGCAAAACAGCCCCCCTCCCCCATTCACTTTACGCTAAATCTACTTCAAACTTCCTCTCTTCAAAAATTTCTGCAAAAGCAAGTGTGTATCAAGCATTTAGACATTCCAAAAGCTTCCCAAACTCAACCTAAATCATCCCAATCTCTTCAATTGGTAAGTTTTTCAATTTTTTCAAATTTTAGATCCATTATTAAAATCTCTATTAGGGTGTTTATAAATTGCAAAAACTGTATTAGATTAGGTTAGTACTGCTATTTAGGTTGTTTAGATTGAATAAAACTTGTTTTGAACTTTGTTTTTGGGGTCTGCCATGGAAGTTGCAGAAAACTTCCTCGCAGGGGTGTTTCGGAAGTTCATTTCCGAAAACACTTCCATTCCCAGTTTCGGAAATGAACTTCCGAATTGTATCAGAAGTCCAATTTTTTTAGTTCTTTATGTTGTCTCGCATATTAATCGATTTCAATTGTTTTCAGGAACATGTCAGGCAACCAAGCACGCATCAGACAGGGTAGAGAGACCCAGACTGCGTCGGCTAGACGCGAGCGGGCGGCGGCGCAGCTTGCGTCGACACAGGGACGGGGGCAGGGACGGGGACGACGTGTGCGAGTTCCCGCGGAGATGGACGAGGGTACCTGATCGGTCACCATTTCTAGTAAGTTTCCGCACCTTTTTCCGACCAAAATCCGTAATCGTGGTAATACTAAGTGGCATTGGCATATGTTTTTAAAGTAAGTTTCTTGTTTTTCGGTTTGTGACTTTGTTGCATCTTAGTGCGTTTTGAGTATTATAAAAGTGTCGTTTTATGCGCTGGTTGTTAGTTTGTTGTTGACCAGGTTGATGCACGGGAAAGATAGGAACGTATGGCGCGCACGAGTGGAAAGAAAAGAAGCCAAAAAAGCCAAGTCTGAGGCTAACACGGGCACCCGTGTGCATGCACACGGTCCGTGTCAAAAAGTGGCCAGAAAAGCAAGTTTGAAGCAAAAAACAAAGGTTTCACACAGGCACCCGTGTGCAGACACACGGTCCGTGTGGAAATATGCAGGGAACATGTGTTTTTGGCCCAGGAGCAGAGGAACAACACGGGCGCCCGTGTGCAGCAACACGGCCCGTGTTGTTGAGGCGTGCTGATTTTATTTTCATTATTTTTCTCACCTGAAGGGGACCAGTAAGGGCATTTTTGGTACTTCAGTTTCAACCTGAATGGAAGTGAGTTATAAGAACGACCTTAGGGCAAAGCGAAGGACACTTTTGGATAGATCGTAATAGAGAATTGCAGAGAAGAAAAGAGACAGAAGCAAGGTTTTGGAAGGCGAAGAGATTCAACGGTGGACACCATTGAAGATCTTAGTTCTCCCAATTAATTGTAATGTCTAAACTTTTTCACTTGTGTTTCTTGAATACTATGATAGGCTAAACCCCCCAATGCTAGGGGGGTGTCCCTGATTCGATCTGTGATAACTCTGGATTTGGTATTTTGTTAATTTAACGTTCGTGTTATTCAATTCAATTGTATAATGTTTATAATGCTTTCTTTATCGGACCAATAAGGATTGTTCTGTGGTTAACAATTCGTAGGACTACAATTGTTAGGGTTTGTATACAATTGAACCTTATAATTATCACCTAGGACTAGGGATATAATCAGGTTATTCAGAAATTCTTGATAAATTAACGATTTGGTTTTGTCTTATTTCTCTAAGGACTTAAGTAATCGGACTTTAAGCCAAATAAGATATTCACTAAGGACTTAGGATAATCATACTTGAGAATGAATAATTGAACCATATGAACTGATTAAAGGAATCTTCATCCAGAGGAATTAAAGAGAGAATCACACACCCTACCTTAGCATTATTTTCTCATAATCAAAGTTCAGTTTTAATTTCCAATATTTCTTAGCATTTTAATCGCTTTTACTAATCATTTGAAACAACACCCTTATGATCTTTTGTTTGATTGACTGAGTGCAACCACTTGTATTTTCTACGCAATCCTCGTGATCGATACTTGGGGTAAAACCCATTATTACTACATCGGTGAAAATAGTACACTTGCTATTTTTCCGATCAAGTTTTTGGCGCCGTTGCCGGGGATTGCCAAAATATAAGTGTTAACTAGTCAATTAAAATTTTATTGCTCTGCAATTAAAATTTTATTTTTGCTGAATTTATATTGGTTTAGCTTTATTTATTTACTTCAAACTAATCGATTTCTAATCTTGTATGCGAGGTAAGGCCTCAGCTGAACTTCTTTTTGACGCAGAACCAGAAAGGCTATTGCGAGCACGACTCCGAGAAGTTAAACGGAAAAGACTGGCTTCAAAAGGAGAATCTCCTATAGTTTCAGAATCAGAAGACGAAGAAAGAATATCTATTTCATCCGAACAGTCAGAATCTGAGCCTGAAACTATGGCAGCTGATCCACCTCCCCCAGAGAGGCTTTTAGGAGACTATGGAAGGGCTAATGCCCCGCTTGGAAGAATGACCATCGTAAACCAACCGGTCAATGTGGCACACTTCCAACTCCATCCTTCAACTATCCGACAGTTGGAGAGTAAGCCGTTTGCGGGAAGAATCAATGAAGATGCAAATAAGCATCTACAAAGATTCCTCACCACAACAACATCATTAAAGATTGAAGGCCATTCTGAAGAAGCCAAGAGACTCGTGATGTTCCCATTCACCTTATCCGAAGATGCGGAAGAGTGGTTTTACTCACTTCCAGCTGGAAGCATCACAACATGGCAACAAATGGAAACAGCTTTCCTTAATGAATACTTCCCTACATGAGTCTTTATTCGAAAAAGATATGATATTGTGAATTTCAAGCAGAAAGAAGGGGAATTGCTGGGAGATGCATACAAAAGGTTCAAGAGGTGTTTGGTTGCTTGTCCTACTCATAACATGGATCCAACCGAGCAAATGCAGACTTTTGTTAATGGTCTCCGACTTAAGACAAAACAGCTTATCGACACTGCTGCCGGTGGCTCAACTAACTTTTCAACAGCCACTGGTATCAAGAGAATCATAGAAGCGATTGCCGCTAATGAGCACATTGAGTTATATGACCGCGCTATGAGCCAACCAGAAGGAAAAATTGATTTGAAGCTTGCTGATCAGGTAGTTAAAATGGAAGAACAAATTGCTGCTGAGGTAGAGAGAAGATTGAAGAAGATGAACATTGGTGAACAGAAAGTAGCTCAAGTTGAGCCAACTACCTCCGTTGTTTGTGAAATATGTAGTGGGCCACATTTTGCCATGCATTATGTGGCAACACAAGAACAGGTGGAACATATTCATATGTTAAGGAAAAACAATCCATATGCCAATACATATAATCCAGGATGGAAAAATCATCCTAACTTTGCATGGAAGGATCAACAAGGAAACTTTCAGAAGCAAGGATCAACTCAGTTCCAAGTTCCAGCTCAGACACAACAGTACAGACCTCCACAACAACAACCTCCATATCAACAACAATTCCAGCACCATCCGCAACAGTTCTAAACTCAAGGCCAACAACAGGTACCAAAGAAAGCAGATTGGGAAATTGCTTTTGAAAAGATGGCCGCTCACAATTCTCAGTTCCAAGAGGAAACAATGAGCACTCTTAGGAACACAGAAGCTTCAATAAAAAATCTGGAGATTCAAATGAGTCAGATTGCACAACAAATGACCAACACTCAACCACAGGGTGCTTTACCAAGTGCCACGGTTACGAATCCTAGAGACAATAATCATGTGAACGCTGTGACAACAAGGAGCAATAAATCGAAGGAAACACATGAGAAAAACTCTGATGAAGAAGATATGTTGATTGAAGTAGATGTGGAGATTAAAGAAAATGAGGTAGTGAGAAAAGAGGTCACAGGCGAAGAAGGAGTAGTCGAAGAAAAAGTTGCTACACCTAAACCAGCGGTTAGACTTCCTTTCCCCACAAGGAATAAGAAGAAAGAACAACATGAGAAAAACTTCGAGAAGTTTTTAGAGATGTTCAAGAAACTTGAGCTAAATATTCCATTCTTAGAGGCACTGGAGCAAATGCCTACCTATGCGAAGTTCATGAAGGATATCATTTCAAAGAAGCGAACAATCGACAATGACCCGATTATTCTAACTGAAACTTGTAGTGCTATTTTGCAGGGAATGAAGATCCCAGTTAAAAAGAGAGATCGAGGTTCGGTAACGATTCCATGCACAATTGGTGATAGATCTTTCAAGAAAGCTTTGATCGATTTGGGGGCAAGTGTGAGCCTTATGCCTTTATCTATTTACAAAAGATTGGGAATAGGTAAAGTACAAGATACTCGTATGACACTTCAGTTTGCTGACCAATCCGTTAAAAGACCCTACGGAGTAGTAGAAGATGTGTTGGTGAAAATAGACAAGTTCGTGTTTCCGGTAGATTTTGTTATTCTAGAGATGCCCGAAGATGAAGAGATACCAATCATTTTGGGAAGACCTTTTCTGGAAACCGGGAGATGCTTGATCGACATAGAAGAGGGCACAATGACTTTGAAAGTTTATGATGAAGAATTGAAGATTGATGTGCGAAACACTATGAAGTACAAGGATGATGTTGCCACGAGTCAACACATTGAGGTAATTGAGAAAATTTGTGATGAAGAAAATTCTTTGACAACACAGGAGCTACCTTTGGAAAGAGTCTTGAGTTTATCAATTTTCGAAGAGGAGGAAATAATTGATGAAAAGGACAGTGAAGTTTTAGCCATGATGGAAACATCATTTGTCAAAAATTCTCGCCACAACCGATGGGAGGATCTAAGGCAACCATTAGTGGAAGGAAGTAAAGACGAACCAAAGAAGGGGGCTGAACTAAAGCAATTACCGGAGAACCTCAAATACGTCTTTTTAGACACTGAAAGTAAGTGCCCGACTATCATAAGTTCTCACCTTGAATTTCTTCAAGAGGATAAGCTTGTCAAAGTCCTAAAAAAGCATAAAAGTGCTCTTGGGTGGTCAATTGAAGACTTGAAAGGAATAAGTCTAACACTTTGCATGCACAAAATCTTAATGGAAGATGATCACAAACCGGTTGTCCAACCTCAACGACGACTAAATCCGGCAATGAAGGAAGTGGTTAGAAAGGAGGTGGTAAAACTTTTGGACGCCGGGATGATCTATCCAATATCTGACAGTTCATGGGTGAGTCCAGTGCATGTGGTGCCTAAGAAAGGCGGAACTACGGTAATCAAAAATTAGAAGAATGAGTTGATTCCCACAAGAACAGCTACAGGGTGGAGAGTCTGTATAGATTACCGAAGATTGAATTTAGCAACTAGAAAAGATCACTTCCCATTACCTTTCATCGACCAGATGTTGGAAAGGTTAGCGGGTCATGACTATTATTGTTTCCTCGATGGCTATTCGGGGTATAATCAGATAGCTGTTGCACCAGAAGACCAAGAGAAGACCGCATTTACATGCCCTTTTGGTATTTTCGCTTACAGAAGAATGCCATTCGGGTTATGTAATGCCCTAGCCACATTTTAGAGATGCATGCAATCTATCTTTGCAGATATGCTTGAGAAACATATGGAAGTATTCATGGATGATTTCTCAGTTTTTGGTAAGTCTTTTGATAATTGTTTGACTAACCTTGCTCTTGTTCTAGAAAGATGCCAACAGACCAACTTAATCCTCAACTGGGAGAAGTGCCATTTCATGGTACATGAAGGTATAGTGTTGGGTCACAAAATTTCTCACAAAGGAATAGAAGTTGACCAAGCGAAGATAGAGGTAATAGCAAAACTGCCTCCTCCCATGAACGAAAAAGGTATTCGAAGTTTCTTAGGACATGCGGGTTTTTACCGTAGGTTCATAAGAGATTTCTCAAAAATTGCAAACCCATTAACTACATTGTTGGTTAAAGACAACGCCTTCGTTTTCGATGAAAAGTGTGCCATAGCATTTGATACTATAAAACAAAAATTAGTATCGGCACCAATTGTTGTAGCCCCAGATTGGTCTCTACCTTTTGAGATCATGTGTGATGCCAGTGACATTGCAGTGGGGGCGGTTCTAGGACAGCGTAGAGAGAAGTTATTACATGTTATTTACTACGCAAGTCATGTGTTAAACCCTGCACAGATGAACTATGCAACTACTGAGAAGGAGTTGCTAGCGGTTGTTTATGCCTTTGATAAGTTCAGGCAATATCTGTTGGGTTCTAAAGTCATTGTTTATACTGACCATGCTGCCTTGAAGTATCTTTTTGCTAAACAGGACTCTAAACCAAGGTTGCTAAGATGGATCTTGCTCCTTCAGGAGTTTGATGTGGAGATTCGTGACAAGAAAGGGTCTGAAAACACTGTGGCTGACCACTTGTCTCGAATGTCACCTATTGCAGAAACAGAAGATACGCACCCGATAAAGGACGAGTTCGCGGATGAACATATCCTCGTTGTTATCGGTGTGCCTTGGTTCGCCGATTATGCGAACTATTTGGTAGGTGGTATTGTACCTGAAGATTTTGACTCTAACCGAAAGAAAAAGTTTTTACATGATTGCAGGTTCTACTTGTGGGATGATCCATTCCTATACAAGAAGGGACTCGATGGCTTGATCAGAAGATGTGTACCCGAGGAGGAACAAAGGGATGTGCTAAAAGCATGCCATGATTCCGAATATGGAGGACATTTCAGTGGTGATAGAACGGCTGCAAATGTCCTACAATCTGGGTTGTATTGGCCTACTCTATTCAAAGACGCCCTAAGCATTGTGAAAGAATGTGATAGGTGTCAAAGAACAGGGAATATTTCCAAAAGAAACCAGATGCCGCAGAAGGGTATACTTGAAGTGGAATTGTTCGATGTGTGGGGAATCAATTTCATGGGACCTTTTCCACCATCTTTTGGAAAGAACTACATCCTCGTAGCTGTTGATTATGTCTCCAAGTGGGTTGAAGCAGTCGCTCTACCCGCAAATGATGCGAAGGTGGTAGTAAACTTTCTCAAAACCAATATTTTCTCTAGATTTGGGGTTCCCAGAGCACTCATAAGCGATGAAGGCACCCACTTCTTAAACAAGTTAATGGAGAATCTGTTGAAAAAGTACAATGTGAAACATAAGATTGCCACTGCTTACCATCCACAAACCAGTGGTCAGGTGGAGGTTTCGAACAGGCAAATCAAGCAGATTCTCGAAAAGACTGTTAGTGCTTCGAGAAAAGATTGGTCTATGAAACTTGAAGATGCACTATGGGCGTACAGAACAACATTCAAGACCCCCATTGGTATGTCCCCGTATCAACTAGTTTATGATAAGGCGTGCCATCTCCCTCTTGAACTTGAGCACAAAGCATTTTGGGCTACCAAATACTTGAACTATGATCTGGCAAAAGCAGGTGAATTACGGATTCTTCAACTCCATGAGCTAGAAGAATTCCGTGATCAAGCCTATGAGAATGCTAAGGTCTATAAAGAGCAGACCCGGAAATGGCATGATCAAAGGATAAAACAGAAAGTGTTCTGGGAGGGCCAGTTAGTGCTTCTATTCAACTCCAGGCTTAAACTTTTTCCTGGGAAATTAAAATCTCGGTGGTCTGGTCCGTTTGTGGTACAAACGGTATTCCCTCATGGTGCGGTGGAAATTAAAAATCCAAACAATGGAGATGTTTTCAAGGTGAATGGACAACGGCTAAAGCCCTACTACACTGGAGTAGGAGCGGGAGTGATCGATCATTTGCGTCTCACCGGATGAGGTGTAGACCGTCGAGCCATGCGACGTTAAACGAAGCGCTCCGTGGGAGGCAACCCACGCTTGTTTTCTTTAACATATTTTTTTTCTTTGTTCTATTTTGTTTTATGGTAGGTGGTAAAGTTTGGACCGGTAGACGCAACTCGAGTAAAAAGCACGATGATTGTTCCATTTTGATGCATAGAAGAACATCAACACGGGCTCCCGTGTGCAGAAACACGGCCCGTGTTGAGTCAGAGCGCCGAAAAAATAAAAAAGTGAAAAAGTAAAGCTACAGCATCAGCAACACGGGCGCCCGTGTGCAGCAACACGGCCCGTGTTACCCCCCAGCACCACCCTTTTCAAAATACCAGACAATCCACACGGCCGCCCGTGTGCAGGAACACGGACCGTGTGGGCTATGCGGGGGCAGAAATTTCAAATTTTTTTGGGCCACCCATGTGGGCCCCATCTGCATTATAACCTTCTTCCTCTTCATTCCATTCATTCTCCCACTTCTTACTCTCTTCCTCCATTAAAACCTAGCCTCCACCTTCACAAACCTCACTCTACCACCATCAACCACCCACTTAAACACTATAGTGCCTTCACAAAAGTTGCTCTACTCTCCATCCTCTACACTTCTATCGGTTTAGATTTTTATTTTGTGAATTTTTATTTTTTCGAATTTTTCCTTGTGTGTTGTTTGTCTCCTGTTTCAATTTTCTTGCAGAGCCCTTATCATGCCTCCCCGAAAGACAACTCAGCGCCGCAACGTCAGGGATGATTTCGCCGAATCCTCCCAACCAAGGCAGCGGGTCCGTCGCGCCCCTAGTCGCGCAACCGGTCGTAGTGGGAACCAAGAAGAGAATGCCCATGGCATTACATTTGCCCTTCCTGAACACAAAGCAAGGTATGATGTTTTAGTTCAGCGTAAATTACTCCCGACTAGATATATCTGTGATGACACACTTGTCAAGTTAGGCCTTAAAGATGAAGTCTACCGTATGTTTTACAACATAGGGATGTTGCCCTTTATGCTATTTGAGGCACCGACTTATGAAGGCCTAACTCTTGAATTCCTGAGCACTGTAGAATTTAAATTGAGACACAAATGGAATGGTTCCGAATTTGAGTATTTTGGTGATCTGGAATTTTATATGTTTGGAAATAAGCATTCTTTATCTGTGGAAGAGGTTGGGGCGGCCCTTAAATTACCTTCCGCTGAACCGGGAGCCCCACCCGAAACATTTCCTGCTTGTGAATTTTGGGAAGCCATCACAGGTGCAGCTGGGTACAATCCTAGTAGGGCTAAGGCCTCGGGGATTCATAACCCTTGCTTCAGGTATGCTCAGAAAGGTTTGGCCTTTACCTTATTTGGGAGAGGAGATAGTACGGGGGTATGTGCGAAGAGAGAGCTGTTTCTTTTGCATAATATGATTGAGGTAAGTCGAGTGAATGTAGCGGCCTTTGCTGCTAACCACCTAAAACAAGTTGGGTATGCCTCTACTAGAGAGATCTCAGTCGGTGGGATGATCTCCCAACTGGCTGAACACTTGAACTATAGCCAGCTCTTGATTGAGGAACCCTCGATACCGGGTAAGAAGATTGACTTGCAAACTCTTGTCAATCAAAGGATGATTGTGGTAAAGCCCGGGTACTTCTCCCTAACTGTTCATGGGCAACATGTTATGGCATTGCCTGCACCTTATAGTATTTCTATTGCAAATCGTGCTAACTGGTTGTATGTAGCTACAGGTGAATATATGGGTGAAAGCCCTCCACATGATCATAATTTTGCAGGTGACGACTTGGAGGATGACATTCCAACCCAAGATAACCCTGTCCCGCCTCCTCAGCAGTTCTTCCAACACACTGCTGGGTCATCCTCCATGACTCCGGATCAATGGGGGTGGGTACAAGCAGAGATTGGCGCTCTTCGTACCGAGCAAACACGACAAGGTGTTGAGTTGTTCCGACAAGGAGCTGTGGTGGATGATGTCCAAGAGATGATGCGACGCCTTATGTTGCAATTTCCGCAGGATCCTCCTCCACCACCGTTTCAGTAAGCCAGGTAATCTCCGTCACACTGGAATTAAAACATTGAGGACAATGTTTTGTTCAGGTGTGGGGGAGGTTCTTTTGTTATTTCATTGCTTTGCTTTCCGTTTTGAATTCATAGTTTAGTTTGTTTGTTTGATTTGATTAGGTTTATTTCTCTTACTTTTATTTTTAAGTGTGTTTCTTTCAAGTTTGTGTTGTGCAGTGCCATCATGGTGTTACCAGATAATGGATACAAGTCGGAAGGGAGCGAACTAATAGTTAGTGGTTGAACAACACATTCCACACTTGATCTCCGCAGGCACCACGGAAGCTGACACAATCAAAGAGAAGAAGGTAGGACGCAACAAGTCGACACTGAACCAAGAGAGGAGTATGGTGTACTTTAGATGAAAGGAAACTGCAGGACACCAAGAGCACCTTGAAGCATGCAAGCTAAACCGACCCGGTGAGATTTCAGAGCCAAATTCATAACTCCACATGAGAGTCCAGTCAGGTATGGCACTATTCACTTTGATTTTGCGTACGTTCTCATAACACAAGCACACTACGAAAGCGCACACTGAGGCAAGTTTTTTTGTAACCCCGAGCCTTTCTAGCTATCCCGTATGCATGATATCCATCGTCACCCTTTTGAGCCGTAATGTGTGTTTTGTTCATTGTTGTTATTCTTTTTACCACCCGCATTCTCATTGTTCATGTTATCGCTCGGCATTCATGTTAATCACTTGAAAGACACTAAAGGATCTAAGTGTGGGGTTATAAACCATTGAAAAAAAAAAGGGGCAAAAAAAATAATATCTCAAAAGAAAAAAAAAAGAGAAAAGATGAATTGAGATCTTGTGAAAAAAAAAAAGAGGTTTAAAAAATCAAAGCAAGAAAAATCTTTGCCCTTGCCCACTTTTGTGAAAGACCAAATAAGGTCCAAACCCCATTTTTACGATTCAAATCAGTATGAGTAGAGAAGTGAATCCAATATAAATGCCGAGCACCAAAACCATTTGTTTTCCCGTTCCTTGTTTACCCACCAAACCCAAGCCACGCTACAGCCCTAAGACCTCATGAAGTGTGTGTAATCTGTGTGTAGTGATTAGAGAATATATTCAAAGTTAAAAGTAATATGCATACCTTGGTACTGTGAGTGTAGACACTTTAACCCGGAGAGATTTTGTGAGATTGTGAAAAGCTTGCAGGTGAAAAAGTGCTCGAAAGTGATAATGCAGTTGATAGTTTGAAGAAGGAAACCAGAAACTCGATTGCTAAGTGAAGGAACTTTGCGAAGAACCTGATTGTGTTGTGGAGGAAAGAATCTCGTCGGTGACCTTTGTTTTGCCTCGATACATCACTTGAGGACAAGCAATGAGATAAGTGTGGGGTTGTGATCGGTCACCATTTCTAGTAAGTTTCCACACCTTTTTCCGACCAAAATCCATAATCGTGGTAATACTAAGTGGCATTGGCATATGTTTTTAAAGTAAGTTTCTTGTTTTTCGGTTGTGTGACTTTGTTGCATCTTAGTGCGTTTTGAGTATTATAAAAGTGTCGTTTTATGCGCTGGTTGTTAGTTTGTTGTTGACTAGGTTGATGCACGGGAAAGATAGGAACGTATGGCGCGCACGAGTGGAAAGAAAAGAAGCCAAAAAAGCCAAGTCTGAGGCTAACACGGGCACCCGTGTGCATGCACACGGTCCGTGTCAAAAAGTGGCCAGAAAAGCAAGTTTGAAGCAAAAAACAGAGGTTTCACACGGGCACCCGTGTGCAGACACACGGTCCGTGTGGAAATATGCAGGGAACATGTGTTTTTGGCCCAGGAGCAGAGGAACAACACGGGCGCCCGTGTGCAGCAACACGGCCCGTGTTGTTGAGGCGTGCTGATTTTATTTTCATTATTTTTCTCACCTGAAGGGGACCAGTAAGGGCATTTTTGGTACTTCAGTTTCAACCTGAATGGAAGTGAGTTATAAGAACGACCTTAGGGCAAAGAGAAGGACACTTTTGGATAGATCGTAATAGAGAATTGCAGAGAAGAAAAGAGACAGAAGCAAGGTTTTGGAAGGCGAAGAGATTCAACGGTGGACACCATTGAAGATCCTAGTTCTCCCAATTAATTGTAATGTCTAAACTTTTTCACTTGTGTTTCTTGAATACTATGATAGACTAAACCCCCCCAATGCTAGGGGGGTGTCCCTGATTCGATCTGTGATAACTCTGGATTTGGTATTTTGTTAATTTAACATTCGTGTTATTCAATTCAATTGTATAATGTTTATAATGCTTTCTTTATCGGACCAATAAGGATTGTTCTGTGGTTAACAATTCGTAGGACTACAATTGTTAGGGTTTGTATACAATTGAACCTTATAATTATCACCTAGGACTAGGGATATAATCAGGTTATTCAGAAATTCTTGATAAATTAACGATTTGGTTTTGTCTTATTTCTCTAAGGACTTAAGTAATCGGATTTTAAGCCAAATAAGATTTTCACTAAGGACTTAGGATAATCATACTTGAGAATGAATAATTGAACCATATGAACGGATTAAAGGAATCTTCATCCAGAGGAATTAGAGAGAGAATCACACACCCTACCTTAGCATTATTTTTTCATAATCAAAGTTCAGTTTTAATTTCCAATATTTCTTAGCATTTTAATCGCTTTTACTAATCATTTGAAACAACACCCTTATGATCTTTTGTTTGATTGACTGAGTGCAACCACTTGTATTTTCTACGCAATCCTCGTGATCGATACTTGGGGGTAAAACCCATTATTACTACATCGGTGAAAATAGTACACTTGCTATTTTTCCGATCAGTACCTCTACATCTGGATCGAGGAGTCGTCTGGCTCGGGTATCTTCTTCCCGCCAGCGAGAGGAGGAGGAGGAGGTGGCAGTGTTATACCACGAGGCGGAGGAGGTACCGGATGTTGACCCTCCACTTGGGGAGGAGGATGAGCAGGAGGAGGGCTACCTGGGAGGGCCCAGTGACACTTCCGTGCTGCTTACCTACCGCGAGCACGTCGCTCGGCGTATATGGGAGAGAGAGGTATTTTTTATAATTTTCCCGACTACATTATTTAACCGTTTATAATTTAGACGTTTATTCAATATTTTCTTAACGGTCTATTTAACATACTTTTTTATTTGTTTTTTTTTGTAACAGGAGAGAGAGCCGTTGAAAATGGTGAACCACGCCCGAAAGGTTTTCAGTCTGTTTAAACCGACTGCTGAGTGGTTTAACGACGCCGTGAGAGGTTCAGGGCTTAGTGGGCTCTGCATGACGGGGTATTCCACCATCAGCCACAGCATGCAGGGGGCCTTTGTGGAGCGATGGCACAAGGAGACGTCTTCTTTCCACTTGCCGGTTTGGGAGATGACGATCACCTTGCATGATGTGCAGTGTCTTCTCCACCTACCGATCAAGGGGGCGCTGTTGACCCACTCCCGGATCCAGAGGATCAAAGCCAGTGAGTGGATGTCTCTCTATTTGGGTATGGAGCCCGAAGCTGCTGACTACGAGTGCATCACGACATCTGGGCCTCATATCCGGTTCATCACATTGAGTCGCTATTTCGAGCACCACCTGGACGCGGTGGCCGATGCCGAGGATGCGGGTGACGACCTATTTACACATTATCACCGGTATCTCCCTGAGTGGTGCATGCGGCAGTTCGGATTTGTGCAGATGATACCCAGGTCACCTTTTGAGGCTGCTCCTGACACAGTGACCAGAGTGCAGCTCACTGCCATATTTGAGGATTGGGAGCATCATGTGGTACCGGAGGAAGTATCGTCGCATTCGGGTCACCCAGGACTGACACAGTGTGGAGGGGTACGTCACATGGTTCTACCGGGTGTCACATCCTCTGCTGACACCCGACGCTCCCGGCGCTCCTAGGCCAGCACACAAGGAGATCCTGGAGAACCAGCAGGCCGAGGATGACCACGCCATTGATCTCCTGCCGATCTGCCAGCGGATAGAGATGCTTGGGCGGGACGCGTTGGATCGAGGTGTCGTTCATCAGGGCGGTCCAGAGGTAGTCGCCGTGATGGAGATGATCGTCACTGATGCGGGCCGTGCGGCGGCATACAGGCGGCAGAGTAGGTTCCAGGGAGAGAGGGTTAGGCATACCCAGTAGTGGTCGGGTTTATTTTTTTTGTTTTCGGATTGTATCTTTTGTACACTATTATTATTTGGATTTGGATCGGATCGGCTTGTATATATTACTATTTTTATCATATTAGTATATTAGTATTTTCTGTTTATATATCGCTTATTTTATTTGCCGTCTTCCTTTAATTAAAAATACGAGGCTGTTTCCAAAAACATAAAAAAAACACAATTTCTGCATAATTCGGAAGTTCATTTCCGAAACCCCCCAAAATTTGAAAAAAGGTGTTTTCGGAAGTGCATCTCCGAAAACACCCCCCATTTGGTGTTTTCGGAAATGCACTTCCGAAGTCTGAGAAAATTTTAAAAAAAAATACTTCGGAAATGCATTTCCGAAGCAGGGGTAAAGTGGGGTTTTCGCTGGGGGTGACCCCATAGGGAGGTGGGTAAAGAAATGGAGAATAGGAAGAATTGAGTGAAAAGAATAAAAAGATTTTAGATAAGAGGGTTTTGGAGGGTTTGATTTTATTCATAACACTAAAAACTTCATAAAATAGGGAACTCAAAAATTATATTGAATGAAACTTTTGGAGGGCTTACATAAAATTTTCAAATATCTTTTAGGTTGCTATAGAATTATGAAAATTAAAAATTTAGTAATGATAATGACTTTTTTATTATTCTAAACAAAATTATCGTTTCAAAAAATGTCAAATATTTTCCTATATTTTTTAAAAATTTTGTTTTCGGAAACCTTCCCCTCTCCTCCCCTCCAAACTCGCAAACAAAACCTAAGGCTTTGTTTGTGAGTTTTGAGGGAAAGTGAGTGGAGGGCTTTGAAAAAATAGGAAGAATTGGGTGAAAAGAAAAAAAAGATTTTGGGTATGAGGGTTTTGGAAGGTTTGATTTTATTCATAACATCAAAAACTCCATAAAATGGGAGAATCCCAAAATTGTATTGGAGTAGGGTTTTGGAAGACTTACATGAATTTTCCAAATATCTTTTAGGTTCTTATAGTATTTTGAAAATTAAAAATATAGTAATGATAATGACTCTTTTATCATTCTAAACAAAATCATTTTTTCAAAAAATGTTAAATATTTTTCTATATTTTTTTAAAATTTCTTTTTTGGAAGCCTTCACTTCCCCTCCCTTCAAACTCGCAAACAAAGCCTAAAGGTTTTAGATTAAAATGTGATTTTAATGTATCTTGTTAATCTTGAATCATTGATCTCTGGTTGCGTATGTTGTTTTTTTACCTCTCCAATAAGTGATATTAATGAATTTGTGTAATGAGTGGCAAAACACGTGCTAACAGTGGGGCCAAGAATGACGAGTCACACATAGAGAAAGACATCAGTAGTCAATTTGCATAAAATGTGGAATTGGGACTTGAGAAGAGTAATAGTGGAAATGTATTAGGCATGGGACGTGATGTACGCTTTCTAACCCCTATCTGATTATTTCCTATGTACCTGAAACTTCTTTTATGCAATTCCTTGTATTAGAACTCTTACTTCTTTTTTTTCACTTTGTAAGCTAAGAGTTAGTTATTTTACTTGATTTCTACAACCAAATTTCTACAACCACATTAGTATTAAACATTTTACTTGATAAACAAAATCAATAGAATCGTTAAATACTAAATTTCTACAACCACAACAATATTAAACATTTTACTTGATACAACTACAACTAACATTAAACAATTTCAATAAGGATTTACTAGATAAAAGATTACATTAAGAAAATAACTTTGAAATATTTTCCTGCTCTTGCTTTCATTATCATTGTTTTCAATATGTTATGTTTAAATTTCAGCAGTTTTCATCCAAGATGGATAGTTGTGGCATTGGCTAGTTTGAGTTTCATACAGATCACTAATGTTTCATGTGGATTGATGAGTTGACAAAGATTTGTTACTTAATTTTTTTCCCAAGTATCATTGGCCACAACACATGTGATAATCAGTCTGAACAATTGCTTATCAATTCTATTAATTATGGGATTAATAGCTTCAGAGTTACAAAGAGCTAATTCATACACTTCCCTTCTGTTTCCAAGACCAGGATTCTCCCATCCTGATAAACTTCAAGTTTATGTTGTCCAATAATTTCCAGAATGTTGTCATTCTAGCTTTCCCAGAGACATAATAAATAGAAAAGGGTGTCTGCTTTGATGCGAATTGAAATTATGGCATTTTAAAACATGTCACTGATAATGTCCCAATATCAGAACATGATGTCAAGACATATGTTACAACATCTATTGATAGACAGAACAAAACAGAATAAACCAAACTAAATTGTAAAATATGCATAAGTAAGTTGCAGAATGGTAAATCACGCAATCAATTGTTAACCCTGTTCGGTGCAACATCAATTACTCTGGGGGCTACCAATCCAGGAAGGAAATTCACTATGATAGTATTAGTTCAAAGCCTAAATAGTCTTAGCTTACAACTTCTTGTCTAATCCCTACATTGTGCAACTTTTACCTAGGAACCTCGTAGATATGAGATCCCCTCTCACTTCCTAAAACCAATCATTGTAGTGATAAAACAGTCCCAATGCCAGTTAATGTTTCAAAATAGTCACAACCCCGGTGACAAAACCAGTCACAAACTAGTGAAAAAAAAAGATTACACTTCAAATACAAAAACTTAGTCTTTCTTAAAAGCTTCAACCAAGAACAACGCTCAACTTTATGCTTAAAAGCTTCAAGAGTGAGAATAATAACTTGACAAACAGTCAAGTAACAACCAGTCTACCACATGGTATCAAAAGATACATAGGTGACTTAAAACACAAGAGACTCTCAAAACCTAAGAGTTCTAACCTTCCTCCAATTTTACAATTGTGAAAGACTTAGTTACATTAGGTTCAGGTTCCTCTTTAAATACTACTCAATATTCCATGGCTTCGAAATCTTCACCCAAATATTACTTGATCCATAAGCTGAGAGTTGCACCAATTATGTTAAAAATCTCCTTAAATCTCGGAACAAAATATTAAGTTTCCTAAACTATCTCAATATCCAATTTTTAGAAACTTATGTACAGCCGGAGATTAGATCAATTGTTCCTGATTAAATCTTTTTGACCTACAAAAATTATTGAGATATAGCTAAAAAAATATCACAAAATCAAATCAAATTTGTCAAGATTTAAAACAGCATGTACTGATGTTCTGGTTTAGCATGTCAGAACATTTGTCTTCAATGCAACCTTCACACTATGATGTATCAGCTTGATCTAGATGTGATGACATCTTGCTCAGCATCTTCCATGAACCATGTTTTAGCAAAATTGTTGCCAATCCTAAAACCATGGATCTAACAGCTCTCCTATCGGTGGTCATGTTGGGATCACTAGAACTATGGCTAGTTTGAAGGCACATTTTTACTGGCCAATGATGCATGACAATGTTAAGGATTTTATTCAAAATTATGTGGTTTATAGACAAAAAAAACAGCAACACATTTCCCTCAGGATGTTGCAACCTTTACTTATATCTCATAAAGTTTGGGAAGATGTAGCCATAAATTTCATAACATGTTTGCCTCTTATTAATGGATTTTCTTTCATTGTGATAATGGTGGATAGAATCACTATGTATGCTCATTTCTTACAATTGAAAGCTGCTTATAGTAGTTAATCATTTATTGAAGCTTTATGAGAAACATAGTGAAATTACATGGTATTCCAAGGTCTATTGTTTCGGATAGGGATAAGGTTTTTACTAGTTCATTTTGGCACAACTTGTTCAAATTACAAGGAACCACATTAGTTATGTCCTCATTATATTACCCATGGGCAGGTGGTCAATCTAAGATACAAAACAAATGTCTAGAAATATATCTTAGGTGCTTTACCTAAGATAATCTAAAAGGTTTGCTGAAAGCATTACCATGGTAAGAATTCTGGTATAACACTTCATTTCAAACTAGCTTAGGCATGACTTCATTCAAAGCCTTATATGAAAGAGAGCCTCCAAAATTGACCAAACAACCATATACCACTCTTGATCCTATAGAACCGAGGGAACAATTGACAGCCATGTATAATTTGTTAGCTAAGATAAAGCCAATAAGATAAGGGCACAACAAGTTATGAAGGCTCAAGCGAATAGGAAGAGACAACAGTTGACTCCGAATGTTAGTGATCAAGTATTGGTAAATCTTCAACCATACAGACAACATTTTGCCATGTTGATAAAAAAAGAAATTTTCAATGAAGTATTTTCGTCTTTTCAAAATCATAGGTCCTTGCAACTCGTAAGCTAGAGTTACCTTCAACTACAAGAACTCATACAGGGACAATTGCTTATAATCTGGATTTACCTTCAACTACAAGAATTCATCCAATTTTTCATGTGTCACAACTAGAATTATTTAAGGGAAATGCTTATGAACCATACCTGCCACTACCGTTGAAAATTAGTGAAATGGGACCAGTTAAGCAAACATTGCAAGTCCTTGCAACTCGTAAGATCATAAGGGGAACAAGTTAGATTGGTCAAATATTGCTACAATGGGAGAATGGTTTTTAAAAAGAGTCAATTAGGGAGAACATTGATGATATTGAGCAAGTTATCCTACTTTCAACTTTGAGGGCAAGGTTAATTTTGAAGGGGAAGGTATTGTAATGAATGTCAAGGCATGTGCTTAAACTGGCGCCAAGAATGATGAGTCACGCATAGATAAAGGCATTAATAACCAACTTGTTAAAAATATGGAATTGGGACATGGGAAGAGAGAGAGAAGAGGCCTAGCTGGAAACTAAGTAATTAAGGGCAATAAATAGAGTAGTTGTGGAAATGCATTAGGCATGTGATATGATGTATGCTTTCTAACCCATATCTGATTATGTCTTTTGTACCTGGAACTTCTTTCCTGTAATTCTTTGTACTTAGACTCTTACTTTATTCACACTGAAAACTAAGAGTTAGTTATTATCCTTCAATTATCACTCTTCTCTAAATTTCACTATTACATTCATTATAGTTTGATTCAACGAAGTATTGTATCCTTAATATGATTTAAAATTACAACATTGTATGATCTTTCACATTTTAAAAGAATAATTAATATTATATAAGAGGTAACTTGAAAAATTCTCATTAAAAACACTTTGGTACTTATTAATGAAATGTAAAGGCTATTGTATTCACTAAGTGCTCATTTAATAACAAATAGATTTAAATAAAATCAAAGTTTAAAAAGAGTGTGATTATTGATGTAATTTATTTGTGCAATTTGCTCTCTCTCTCTCTCTCTGTCTCTCTCTCTCTCCACACTTTATATATATATATATATATATATATATATATATATATATATATATATATAGCTTTTCACTACAAATGCTTATCCATGTCCACGAATACTTCAATTTTTGTAAATGAATGCTCTAAAATCGCAAATGATGAAGAAAATAAAAATAATATTTTAAGATTGTTAAAAATCAGAACATGAGAAAGTAACAGGAAAGTCGACAAATGATGATAGAGCTACATTGCGGCGATTTAATAGTGGCGGCGGTCGATGATGGTGGATGTGACAGTGGAGCTCCAATGGGGAGTGGAAAATGATGGAACGCAGGCCCGATTGAGTGGGAAAGGGTTCATGGGTATCATATTTGGTATTTTGAGTTCGCAGATCCTTTCGTTAATAGGTCGTATTTTTGTCTATTATGGATCACTTAGGTTTCAATTGTTATAAATATGAATATTAATCATTATTGTTAGTGGGACATGAACACAGTTAGAAGGAAAAGTTTTTAGAATTTTGGGAAATTTTTGGAGGTATCTACGGGGATTGAAAAACACTTTTAAATATCTTGCCATAAAAAAAAACTCGCTAGATCTTAATAATATCTTGAGTGACTATTTTAGGAGTTTTGTAGAAGGAGAAGTAAAATAGAGTAATTGAGTTCAAAACTGAATTAATCAATGTCGCGCGACCTCCAAGTGAAACTTCTTTCCCTTTCCGAGAAGATAATATATTCATCGGCTTTGAGAGAGTTGGATTCCACGATGAACGCATTCGAGTATTGTCCCCAATCGGAATACCAAGGAACTAAACGAAAAAAGGGCTAATCGCACACGTTAGAAAATCTAAAGTTGCCTTCAAGAACTTCGATTCAACATCAAAACCAAAAATTTTGCTTTTGGGGAAGTTAACAGAAAGACCCGAAGATAGTTCGAACCCTCACAACAAGGCTTTGATGTACCAAATTTAAGGTGGAGATAAACACAAGAAAGGGGGGTTGAATTGGGTTTTCAATAATTTCCTTTTCTTTAAAACTCTTGCGCGGAAGCTTAAGAGGTTGCTATTTATCAGAAGCTATAAGCTCTCGCTTATTAGAAGCTTATCGTTTCTGATAACTGGAAAACATTAAACATAAATAAATAAATGAATACCAGATATATCCTGGTTCACTTGAGATAATCTCAAGCTAATCCAGTCCACCCTTCTGATTTGATTTCGCCTTGAGCACAAGAACTTAATCCACTATAACCAAACAGATTACAATCGCACATGCAATAGCTAGTGACTAACATTGCACAGACAACCTAGTGACTAACAACCTTGCACGGGCAACATCCGGTGACTAACACCCAATGATATGTCCAGTGATCTGAGTTAACAGATATAAAATTCATTTTTACCTACACAAACCACCATTTGTGACTAACACCATTGCACAAGAACCACTTGTGACTGACTAACAATGAACTGTTCAGCGATCTGACACACAGATATAACATTCATTTTTCCCTCCATAAACCTCTGTTTGTGACTAACAACCTTGCACAAGAACCACTTGTGACTGACCAACAATGAACTGTTCAACGATCTGATCCATAGATATAACATTCATTGACACCTTTAGATTCTTGAACTTCACTCGGTCTTCTAAGAGGGTTTCCCATAATGACTGCAACCACTGCCTTCTCAAGCTTCTGACCTTCACTTGATTGCTCAAGGAATAAATAACATTCAGTTGATAAAGGTTTTCTTACAATATAATGCTTCTACACAAGCTGGATGTAAACACTAAATTAAGCACATATTGGTTTACACATTTTTGAGCAACAACTCATGTGTTAAAATAATTTACATGAAGAATCCTAGACCTAAAACACTATACAAGCAACAACTCTAGTGTTCATTACATTGTTCTACAAAGATGTTGTCATACCCCAAAATTTGCCCATCATATTTTTATACTCAAGCTCATCCAAGTATCAACAACTCAAGACCTAAGTGGATGCACACTCTCCTAAACAAACAACACACAACTAGGGTTTTTGCTCCTCTTCAAGAAAAATCAAGTTCTGACAATTCAAGTGGACCTCATAACCTCTCACATGCCTTAAAGGAAAGTTTAGAAATCAACAAATTCAAAAGTTTCTAAATTAGGGTTTTCATAAGAGAAATTCAACTAAACTTTGACCAGCCATAACTCCTACATGGAACATCAGAAATTTTCCATCCAAAGCACAATTTGAAGGAAATTGAATTCTCTACAGTTTTGTCTCTCACAAGCCAAGTCCAAAAATGCTTCATTTGAGAGATATGGACCAAAAGATTATAGGTCCTTTTTGAAAGTCAACCAAAAGCATTTTTTTGCCAAAGCCAATATCATCAAGATTAAATCCTCAAATGGAAAAAAGCTTCCAAAGTGGCTTATAGAGGACATCTTGGGGTTTCCAAAAAGTCCTATAACTCCTCCATATCTTAAAAATTGAGGGAGATATGCCTTGTCAAAGTTGGACAATTTTGAAGGAAAAAATGTGAAGCAAAAGGCCTCAAAATGGATTTTCTTTCAAAGAGACCCAATCTTTTTTGGCCCAATCTTGATCCTCAAGTTATCCAAGATTTCAAATTTGATTGCCACGATTTTTGTAATATTTACTTGATTTTATATGAACTTTTAATCATTTAAAAGTGATTTTAATTCATGTAAATCAAGTAAAAATCAAATATTCAATTAGAGATCTTGTACTAATCAAATCCAATCACCATTCATACCATATTTTCAATGTAATTTCGTGCAAACAAATATTGGTACAAGAGAGATTGAGATTGGCCAAATTTGGAAGCTTTTACTCATATTTTCCAATCAAATTTCCCTTGATTGATTCACAAAGATCTTGATCAATTTTATTGACCTAATACTTCCTAATATAAGTATGTAACATATCCAAACCAAGAGGAGGATTTTTTTCTGCCTCCAAGAGCTCCAACCGAACCTTCAAAAGTTCAAGAACAAGCCAATTGCGTTTTCTGGTTTGGAGGACAATTCAAGGCATTTAAAGGATTGAAACATGCTCCTTGGTGTTCTTTGAAGCTAATAACATCATCACCTTTAATTAACGCGTCCCGAACCGAGGGTAGGTTGCTCACGGTTTGTTGGAATTTCTTGTGCATCGATTTCATTGTTTAATGCATGATAAATACAATTTGAGTGCATATTTGTATTCCTCATAATGTTGTGAAGCTTTCTGTGTATTTTGTTAAAGCTTGAGTGCAGGAATTGTGTTACACCATGGTTAGGGTTCCCAAGCTCTAAATTGGGGGTTTTTAGTTGGGGATAAAATCGGTCCAAATTGATGGCGTCACGATGCTCAAGGGGTAACCTTTACTTGATTTGGGCTTTTATTTGAGGTTTATGTGATTTAACTCGTGAATTAGAAGGTTTGCAGGTATTATCCATGGCAGGAATCCGTAGCTAAAGGCCTCTGAAACCGGGGGCAAAAGTCCATGTCTCCATGAGGAAGACGGAGTCTTGGCGCGTTTTTCACGTTTGAAATTGTTATTCGCTCGTTTTCATATATATCATTTGTTATCTATTGTGTTAACAGCGAAACAACTATGGCTTAGTGGAGGGAAGCGTGTGCAAAGGCGTTGATGTGTAATAACGCCTGTTCGATCCCTCAGTGCGACATATATTTTTTATTACTCACATGTTTCAGATCCAGCGCAGGGGCCACACATGGGATCATGGTAAACCCTCAAGGTCCTTCAGACAAAGTTGTGACCGATTAAATTTCTAATGCTGCTAACTAAATTCCTTAAAGATCCTTGAAAACATTGCATCTGCATTCATAACATCGCATAGCAGGTTTCTTACAATAGGTCTCTCATCCTTCCTTGCTGTTTATTTCAGCATCATGAATCTCGAACAATTAGTTAAGGATCTCCAAGCTCAAAACACTGAGTTCCAAGTCTTGATTCTGAATTTGTCCAAGGGGCAAGAAGAGCTGAAAGCCATGCTGACTAAAAAGAAGAATAAGAGGGGCAAGAAGACTCTGAGGAAAAAGCTTAGACCGATCTTGCAACTCAGGGAAGCCGAAGTCTCTGAAGACAGTGACGAAGATGAACAAGATGATGATGTTAGTATCAAAACTGATGCAAAAAGTAACCATGATTCTTCCAAACCCTCTGAAGAAAAAAAGGACTATCACCATGAGGATGAACACCCTGATGACAAATACAAGTTGCTGGAGGAACGTATGAAAGCCATGGAAATTCAGAAGGTACCCGGGCTAGACTTTGAAGAACTAGAACTCATCTCAGGGGTTGTTATTCCTCCGAAATTCAAGACTCCAACCTTTGCAAAATACGATGGAGTCTCTTGTCCTAAGCTGCACTTGAGGTCTTATGTAAGGAAGATTACCGATAAGAAG
This sequence comes from Vicia villosa, assembly GCF_029867415.1. NCBI lineage: Eukaryota > Viridiplantae > Streptophyta > Magnoliopsida > Fabales > Fabaceae > Vicia > Vicia villosa. Next base: position 2,912,102 of record NW_026706810.1, on the reverse strand, counting down.
CTATGGATCCACTTTTTCCAAGAGAGCTTATCTGGAACTCAACTCGAATGGTACTATCAACTGGAGGGTACCAACATCCATATGTGGGAAGATTTGGAAATTTCTTTCTATATGCAATACCAATACAATGCTGACCTCGCGCCAACCCGCATGCAACTACAAAGCATGTCTATGGGTTCTAACGAAAGTTTCAAGGAGTATGCTCAAAAATGGAGAGACCTGGCTGGCAGAGTTCAACCTCCCTTAGCGGACAGATAGTTGGTAGATATGTTTATGAGTACACTGACCGGTCCTTCCTATAGTCATTTACTGGGAAGTTCATCATCTGGATTCACTGAACTCATACTGACTGGGGAACGTGTCGAGAGTGGCATCCGAAGTGGTAAGATTCAAGTGGCTCCATCCTCAAGTGCTACAAAGAAGCATTTCAATGGGAAGTCAGAGTCCAATGCTGTGTATGGACAGAAAAGGAGAAACCATGACCAATCTATTGGGGCAGTTCTGATCTCCACACCAGCGCCTCAACAAGGTCGTCAAAGCAAACAAGACACGCCCAGGCGTCAATTCACAAAGATCAATATGTCGCTAGCTCAAGCCTTATAATATCTGCTAAAGGCAAATTTGGTTACCCTGAGGGATCCTCCTAAGAATCCTAACACCTCTGCTCCTAGCTACAAACCTAATGCGAGGTGCGCATATCTTTCTAATAGTCCTGGACATGACACAGAGAATTGTTGGCCGTTGAAGAATAAGATCCAAGATATGATCGACGCAGACGAAATTGAGTTCGACCCTCCTGCAACCCCTAACGTGATCACTGCTCCTATGCCTAATCACAACAAGACTGCTGATGCTGTGGATGGCTAGAAGGATGTCTTTCGAATCATTAGATTTACTTTTATTTGCAAATTTTATTTTCTATTTGTTTAAACATTCGACTTATGATAGACATTATCTGTTTTAATAATCATCATTAGTGCATTGCATATGTTTGTCTTGAATAAAATTACTTCGCTTTCACTCATTTAAATCGTGTTTTTACTTTTTTATTTATGTTTTGTGATATTCAACTCCTGTTAAGCTGTAAGCCTTTTGAGGGAGAATGACGAAAATGATACCGCAACCTCATACAGTATGCTTTTGAACAGACTGTGCTGACGATGTACAGGCATTGTTTCAATTCCTAAACAGTGGAGATATAAGGATGTTAATCCCTAGTCAACCCCTTATGAGCCTAAGGTGTAGAAGTTTTTCTTTCGCGTACAAGCTAAAACCTTTAATCCTAACCTGGGGCAGAGTAGTTACTCAGTTAACTCAATTATACCAGCTGTTGTTTACACAATTAGTGATGGGTCCCCATAACCATTAAGTCGGGCAGTCATTATCTATAAAAAAACTGTTAAGTCAAAACCTATGAAGGAGGCTTATCGAAAATTGAAACATCCCGCTGACTGTAATCTCAAAATAAATAGTTCAGGCAAAAGTTAGGGATAACAAAGTCAGAAAAGAGGTCACTACAAATCCTCGACAAAAGAAAAAAAGAATTACAAAAAAGGACGACTGCCTCTCCAAATAAACTGTCGGTGCTTTAACCATCACCAAATGTCAGTGTTACGACTTCCAGCTTTGCCAGAACTTAAACGCAAAGTTAACTGAGCATAGGATCGAAGAACATCACGAAGATGGGGTTTGGGTACAAATAAATCTTTGAGCCCTTATCCTTTGTTTCTTAAACCGTGAACCTAGCCACGTTACAACCCTTGAAAGTCCTAACTGAAGCATGGTTAGTTCGAAAGCATGCTATCACCAAAGGGTATCCTGACTCCTTAAGATTTGCCATAAATGCTGAGTTGATATCCTGTTTTTACAAACATCACGTTTTATAAACATCACGCTTTTACATCTCCCGTTTTAATGTTTTTCAAAAACTCAAGACAGACATATGCATTGCATCTCATGAATTCGTTATTAAACATATTCTACTACATAATTTCAAGTGTTAGCATCAGAAAGAATCTGCACAGGGTATGACTAGTGACTAAAAGTCATCCCGACAGACGAAACCATCGCGGTAACAACATCTCATATAACTGACTCAGTTGATTAGAAGTCAATGAATACAAGGGGCACGACATGCTTTTTCCAATCAATCCGGGGCAATCAGGTCAAGATTCAAAGAATCTCTCAGGAACGTCGAACAATCAGGGGCATGCACCCAAATGGGTCCAAAGCTACCTCCCGATCAGTCAGAGGAATCATACTAACTACTAGGGGCATGTCACCCATAGTACACATCTCATAAGGTCCTCGCGAGGCGAATCTTTTCAAATTCCCTAAGAGCTAGGGCAAAGCTATGTGAGGCATGTTCAACACCTCTATCAATATTCACTGATGTTTTCCAATCGATACGAGTCCAGAAACAACAGTTACTATAATCACTGGGGGAAACGTTCAAGACATCCATATCTTCCCACAAAGCCGGTTTCACAGGATCATATCCCCACAGAGTAATCATTAAGAAGATACCTTCAAATGTTCTCGTCCCAACAAAGATTTAGTTCCTCAACGGAGTTTTACATCTTCGACACTGCCGATTCCCCGACTCGTTTCTCTTCTCCAAACAAGGTTATTCATCTCTCTTATCCCCAGTCAGAGTAAATCAAGATCAATCATTCAAATGGCTCTCATCCCTAAGCAGAAGCCAAAACTCCCCAGCTAAGTATCCTCGGTTTCTGTTGAAGGATAGAAAAACACTTAGAAAGGGGGGGGGGATTGAATAAGTGTGACTTTAAATCTTGGACGATAAAAATAAATTGCACAATTATTTTTATCCTGGTTCGCTGTTAACGAAGCTACTCCAGTCCACCCCCGCAGAGATGATTTACCTCAACCTGAGGATTTAATCCACTAATCGCACGGATTACAATGGTTTTCCACTTAGTCCACGACTAAGTCTTCTAGAGTATTCTGATCACAACTTGATCACTCCAGGAACAACTGCTTAGACAACTTCTAAGACTTTTCTAGAGTCTACTGATCAACCTGATCACTCTAGTTACAAACTGCTCAGCCAACTGCTAAGACTTCCTAGAGTATACTGATCACACGATCACTCTAGTTCCTTACAACTTAATGTAATCTATTCAAGAGTTTACAAATGCTTCTTAAAAGCTATAATCACAAACTGTGATATTTCTCTTATCGTTTAAGCTTAATCTCACTAAGATATTACAACAGCAATGTAGTGAGTTGATGAAGATTCTGAGCTTTGATTGAATAGCGTTTCAGCAAGTTTATTTTCGTTCAAAGTTGTTGAGAATTGGTAACCTTGCTTCTCATCAGAACTTCATATTTATAGGCGTTGAGAAGATGACCGTTGAGTGCATTTAATGCTTTGCGTGTTCCGTACAGCATTGCATTTAATGTTATACGCTTTTGTCAACTACCTCGAGCCTTGTTCACGCTGTGTCTACTGACGTTGCCTTTAGTAGCTTTAACGTTCCTTTTGTCAGTCAGCGTAGTCTGCCACTTGTACTTTCTTCTGATCTGATGTTTGTGAATATAACGTTTGAATATCATCAGAGTCAAACAGCTTGGTGCATAGCATCTTCTGATCTTCTGACCTTGAAGTGCTTCTGAGCGTGATACCATCTTCTGAGCTTCAGTGCTTCTGATCTCTTGTTCTTCTGATGCTTCCATAGACCCATGTTCTGATTCTGCTTCGACCATCTTCTGATGTCTTGCCAGACCATGTTCTGATGTTGCATGCTGAACCATTTGAGACAAAGCTTCTGAGCGCTGAATTATGCGTACTCTTTATATATATTTCCTGAAAGGAAAATTGCATTGGATTAGAGTACCATATTATCTTAAGCAAAATTCATATTGTTGTTATCATCAAAACTAAGATAATTGATAAGAACAAATCTTGTTCTAACAATCTCCCCCTTTTTGATGATGACAAAAACATATATAAATGATATGAATTTGCGATCAGAAAGAGTAGACGGCAAAAGACAAATTACACAGCTATAGCATAAGCATATGAATATGTCTCCCCCTGAGATTAACAATCTCCCCCTTAGATAAATAATCTCCCCCTGAAATAAATACTCGAAGAACTTTGATAAAAGACTTCCCTGATTATTTCGGTAGAGACGATCATATAAGCTTCTGCCTTCAGAGAATTCATAGCTTCTGACTTCTGCTTCCATTGGACAGCTTCAGAACTTGAATTTCTTTAGATCCTTAGAACACTCACAGCTTCTGATTCCTGCTTCCATCGTGGACAGCTTCAGAACTTGAATTTCTTTGATCTTCAGAACATTCACAGCTTCTGACTTCTGCTTCCATTCAGGACAGCTTCAGAACTTGAATTTCTTTGATCTTCAGAACATTCACAGCTTCTGATTTCTGCTTCCATTCAGGACAGCTTCAGAACTTGAGTTTTCTGGATCTTTTAGAACATTCACATCTTCTGATTTCTGCTTCCCTCGGATAGCTTCAGAACTTTGAATGTCTACCAATCATCACTTCATGCTAGATTTGTATCAGAACATTGTTGAATGTACCAGAGCATCATCAGAGCATCTCTACATCCTGAAATGTTACAGAACAAAAACTAAACGACAAAAGTCAGCATGAACGAGTTAGAACATAAAATGTATGTTTGAACACATTATATGTATCAGAGCCATAACATTATATGTATCAGAGCCATAACATTATATGTATCAGAGCAAATAGAATTTTGTCAGAACAGGATAGACAGTGATATTCAAATTCTATTATCAGTGCTTCTGATTCATTCTTCTTTCTTGCTTCTGATCTCTGAAGCTTGACAGCACTCGGCTTGCTTCAGTTTCCATGGTTTTGCTTCTTGTGTTTGCTTTGAAGATTCTCTTCAGTATACCTGCAAAACACTTAAACCATATAGAACTTGCAGTTCTTGTTAGTGAATGTGTGGGAGCCTCTTTACCCAGCAACTGATAGATTTAATCAAATCATTTATCATTTATCTTCTCCCCCTTTTTGTCATAACATCAAAAAGAATATTTAAAAAGATTCAGATGCAAAAAGAAACTTTTACTGGAATGTAAAACACAAAGAAACTTTTCATTGATAATCAAAAGATATTACAAAAGGTTCCTATGTTTAACAAGATGAGAAACATTCCTAGCAAATACAAAGTAGAATTTCCAAAGAGGAAATTACTACAAAAATTAAAAACAGAACCCTAGCTAGACACGCTCTGTGTCAACCCATCAAGAATCCCGGAGGACTTCTTGTCTTCCAGACTGAAAACTCCACTGTAGGAGAGATCCCAGAACCAAGGAGGAAGTGAGGGACAGTTCACAGACAGAGAGCTAATGTTGCAAACGAGGCTTTCCCTCAACATAGACGTTGAGCCTATCTTCCCACAACTCAAGAAAGTCTTCTGTCTTTGGATGAAAGTTGATAACAACATCAAAGAAGGATCTGACTTGAGAGGTATTAGAAGAGCCATCCCGAGATGCACAGAGATCTGTCGCCTTTGAGTCATGGAGCTACAACAGGCTTAGGGTTAACGCTAGGTTTTGAGAGAAGAAATGAAAAACGAGAGAGAGAGAGAGAGAAGAAAAAAAACTTTAAGAGGAAAACAGAGAGATAGGAAACCAAAAACCATTTTGAAGAGTATTTAAAAAGAAATAAAATGAAACGAATGATGACTAGCATTTAATGTTGCGTGACGTGAGGAGAGATAATAAAGACAAATGAGGTGACTAGCACAGTTACCTATGGTCGGCGTCCCTTCAACTGCACGCGCGTTTATCCATGAATAGTAACGACAGGTTTACCATCCAGAGATAAAACGTAACAGCTGTTTTGCTTTAAAAGAGGTTCTGAATCAACTTAGACAATGAAACGTTAGTAATAACCGAATCATAATTTCTAAAAGATTTCAATCAGAACTTCTGATTGGAAAATCACATTTCATTTCAGAAGATACTCATATATAAGAACTTCTCATCTTCTCATTCTGGGCATAGATCCATACTGATGTTCTTCAGAATGAATTTAAACCTATCTTCAGCCAGGGGTTTTGTAAAGATATCAGCCCATTGATGGTCTGTATCCACAAAGTTTAAAGAAATAACACCCTTCTGAACATAGTCCCTTATGAAATGATGTTTAATCTCAATATGTTTAGCTTTTGAATGAAGAATAGGATTCTTAGATAAACATATAGCAGAAGTATTATCACAGAATATAGGAATGTTACTCTCAAATATCTGATAATCTTCCAACTGACTCTTCATCCAGAGCATCTGTGTACTACAGCCAGCAGCAGCGACATATTCTGCTTCTGTTGTTGATAGAGCAATAGTTGCTTGCTTCTTGCTATACCAAGAGATCAAATGACTTCCAAGAAATTGGCAACTTCCTGAAGTACTTTTTCTTTCAATTCTGTCTCCAGCATAATCAGCATCACAGAATCCTACTAAGTTGTATTCTTTAGATTTTCTGTAAACTAAACCAACATTAGTAGTACCTTTCAGATACCTTAGAATTCTCTTAACAGCAGTTAAATGAGATTCTCTAGGATCTGATTGGAATCTAGCACACAAACAAACACTGAACAGAATGTCAGGTCTAGAAGCAGTCAAATATAGAAGAGATCCAATCATACCTCTGTATAACTTCTGATCTACCTTCTTACTTACCTCATCCTTACCTAGGATGCATGTTGGATGCATAGGAGTTTTGGCTTCTTTGCAGTCCAGAAGATTAAACTTCTTCAGAAGTTCCTTCACATACTTGGTTTGGTGAACATATGTTCCTTCTGATGTTTGATTTATTTGTATTCCAAGGAAATACTTGAGTTCTCCCATCATGCTCATTTCAAACTCAGCCTGCATAGACTTAGCAAACTCCTTTCCAAGTGTAGCATTAGATGTTCCAAAAATAATATCATCTACATATATTTGACAGATTAAAATATCCTTTTCAAAGGTTTTACAAAAGAGAGTAGTGTCCACTTTTCCTCTAGTGAAACCATTATCTAGAAGGAAAGAACTTAAGCGTTCATACCAAGCTCTGGGAGCTTGCTTCAATCCATATAATGATTTCTTTAGTTTAAACACATGATTCGGAGACATAGAGTCTTCAAAACCAGGAGGTTGATGGACATAAACTTCTTCATCTATATAACCATTTAAGAAGGCACTCTTAACATCCATCTGATAGAGAGTGATGTTATGTTGAGTGGCAAAAGAAATTAATAGACGAATAGACTCTAACCTGGCCACTGGTGCAAAGGTTTCTGTATAGTCAATCCCTTCTTGCTGACTATAACCCTGAGCCACCAATCTGGCTTTGTTCCTTACCACCTCACCTTTCTCACTGAGCTTGTTTCTGAAGACCCATTTTGTACCAATTATATTGAATCCATCTGGTCTAGGAACAAGATCCCAAACATCATTCCTTGTAAACTGATTCAGTTCTTCTTGCATAGCAATTATCCAGTCTGGATCTTCTAGAGCATGATCAACAGAAGTTGGCTCGATCAAAGATACAAGACCTAATTGACAGTCTGCATTGTTCTTAAGGAATGCTCTTGTTCTGATTGGATCATCCTTCTTTCCAAGAATGACATCTTCTGAATGACCAGAGATGAGTCTAGAGTATCTTCTGACAGATGGTTCTTCAGAAATACTTAGATCCTCCAGAGAAGCTGATACTTGATCTTCAGATTCTTTGCTTCTGAGAAGCTCTGCTTCTGATGCATTGCTTCTTGGCTCAGCAACTTCTGATATGTCAATATCATAACCTGCAAAATTATCAACCTGCTTTGGTTTTTCAGAACCAAGCTTATCATCAAATCTGATATTGATTGATTCTTCCACAATCAATGTTTCAGTATTGTATACTCTGTAGCCTTTTGAGCGTTCAGAATATCCAAGAAGAAAACATTTTTGAGCTTTGGAATCAAACTTACCAAGACGATCTTTAGTGTTCAGAATAAAACATACACATCCAAAAGGATGGAAATATGAAATGTTGGGCCTTTTATTCTTCCACAATTCATAGGGAGTCTTATTTAGAATAGGTCTGATAGAGATTCTATTCTGAATATAGCATGCAGTGTTTATTGCTTCTGCCCAGAAATGCTTAGCCATATTGGTTTCATTGATCATGGTTCTGGCCATTTCTTGCAGAGTCCTATTCTTTCGTTCTACAACCCCATTTTGCTGTGGAGTTCTAGGACAAGAGAAATCATGGGCAATACCATTTTCTTTGAAGAACTCTTCAAAGGATCTGTTCTCAAATTCACCACCATGATCACTTCTGACCTTTATGATTTTACACTCTTTTTCAGATTGAATCTGAATGCAGAAATCAAAGAACACTGAATGAGTCTCATCCTTGTGTTTCAAGAATTTTACCCACGTCCAGCGACTATAATCATCTACGATGACTAATCCATATTTCTTTCCTCTGACAGATGCTGTTTTGACTGGTCCAAACAGATCAATGTGCAAGAGTTCTAATGGCCTTGAGGTAGAAACAACATTCTTAGACTTGAATGCAGGTTTGGAGAACTTGCCCTTCTGACATGCTTCACAAAAAGCATCTGATTTGAATTTCAGATTAGGGAGTCCTCTGACAAGATTCAGTTTGTTAATCTGAGAGATCTTTCTCAAACTAGCATGACCTAATCTCCTGTGCCAGACCCACTGCTCTTCAGAAACAGACATAAGACAAGTCACCTTCTGACTCATAAGATCTTGCAGATCTGTCTTATAAATGTTGTTCTTCCTCTTGCCTGTAAATAGGATTGAGCCATCCTTCTGATTTACAGCCTTGCAAGACTTTTGATTGAAGATTATATCATAACCATTGTCACTTAATTGACTGATAGATAAGAGGTTATGAGTTAATCCTTCTACAAGAAGTACATTAGAAATGGAAGGAGAGTTACCAGACTTTATAGTTCCAGAGCCAATTATCTTGCCCTTCTGATCTCCTCCAAACTTGACTTCTCCTCCAGACTTAAGCACCAGGTCTTGGAACATAGACCTTCTTCCTGTCATGTGTCGTGAGCATCCAGAGTCCAGGTACCATGACATGTTGTGCTTTGTCCTTCTTGCAGCCAAGGATATCTGCAATAGGAATAATCTTATCCTTAGGTACCCACATTTTCTTGGGTCCTTTCTTGTTAGATTTTCTCAAGTTCTGATTGAACTTGGGTTTGACATTATAAGCAATAGGAGGAACAGCATGATAATTTTTAATATGAGTTTCATGATATTTCCTAGGTTGTGTCACATGCTTCTTGGTGTGTGTTATGTGAAAACTTTGTGCATGTGAAGTGTGCCTAATATCATGAGAGTGGCCATACTTGAACTGATCATACAATGGCTTGTATGTGAGTTTCATTTCATCAACAGGTTCAAGTTTGTATGGGGTTTCACCCTCATAACCAATGCCAACTCTTTTGTTTCCAGATACGGCATATATCATAGAAGCTAGCTGACTTCTGCCAATACTTCTAGATAAGAACTTCCTGAAACTTAAATCATATTCTTTCAGAATATGGTTTAGACTAGGAGTGGATTTTTCTGAATTAGAAGGAGATCCAACATCATTGGATAATTTTAAAAGTTTATCTTTCAATTCAGAATTTTCCAATTCAAGCCTCTTTGTTTCAAATTCAAATAGCTTTTTCAGCTTTTTGTATTTAATACAAATCTGAGACTTGGATTCCAGAAGTTCAGTTAATCCGGAAACTAACTCATCTCTAGTAAGTTCAGAAAATACCTCTTCAGAATCTGATTCTGATGTAGATTCTGATCCGTCATCTTCTGTCGCCATCAGCGCACAGTTAGCCTGCTCATCTTCTGAATCATCTTCTGACTCATCCCAGGTTGCCATAAGACCTTTCTTCTTATGAAACTTCTTCTTGGGATTCTCCTTCTGAAGATTTGGACATTCATTCCTGAAGTGTCCTGGTTCATTGCATTCATAGCACATGACCTTCTTCTTGTCAGATCTTCTGTCATCAGAAGATTCTCCATGTTCAAATCTCTTTGAACTTCTGAAGCCTCTGAACTTCCTTTGCTTGCTCTTCCAGAGTTGATTTACCCTTCTGGAAATCATGGACAGTTCATCTTCTTCTTCAGATTCTGATTCTTCAGGATCTTCTTCTTTGGCCTGAAAAGCGTTAGTACATTTCTTGATATTAGATTTTAATGCAATAGATTTACCTTTCTTTTGAGGCTCATTTGCATCCAGCTCAATCTCATGGCTTCTCAAGGCACTGATCAGCTCTTCCAGAGAAACTTCATTCAGATTCTTTGCAATCTTGAATGCAGTCACCATAGGACCCCATCTTCTGGGTAAGCTTCTGATGATCTTCTTTACATGATCAGCCTTGGTGTATCCTTTGTCAAGAACTCTCAATCCAGCAGTCAGAGTTTGAAATCTCGAAAACATCTTTTCAATGTCTTCATCATCCTCCATCTTGAAGGCTTCATACTTCTGGATTAAGGCTAGAGCTTTAGTCTCCTTGACTTGAGCATTTCCTTCATGAGTCATTTTCAAGGACTCATATATGTCATAGGCCGTTTCCCTGTTAGATATCTTCTCATACTCAGCATGAGAGATAGCATTCAGCAAAACAGTTCTGCATTTATGATGATTCCTGAATAGCTTTTTCTGATCATCATTCATCTCTTGCCTTGTCAGCTTTACGCCACTGGCATTTACCGGATGTTTGTAACCATCCATCAGAAGATCCCATAGATCACCATCTAGACCCAGAAAGTAACTTTCCAGTTTATCTTTCCAGTATTCAAAGTTTTCACCATCAAATACCGGCGGTCTAGTATAACCATTGTTACCGTTGTATTGCTCAGCAGAGCCAGATGTAGATGCAGGTGGATTTGTCGGAGTTTCACCAGCCATCTTTTAAATGAAGCGTTTTTCTCTTCCTGAATCTTTTCTAAACACGGTTAAGTGCTTGCACCTTAGAACCAGGCTCTGATACCAATTGAAGGATAGAAAAACACTTAGAAAGGGGGGGGGGATTGAATAAGTGTGACTTTAAATCTTGGACGATAAAAATAAATTGCACAATTATTTTTATCCTGGTTCGCTGTTAACGAAGCTACTCCAGTCCACCCCCGCAGAGATGATTTACCTCAACCTGAGGATTTAATCCACTAATCGCACGGATTACAATGGTTTTCCACTTAGTCCACGACTAAGTCTTCTAGAGTATTCTGATCACAACTTGATCACTCCAGGAACAACTGCTTAGACAACTTCTAAGACTTTTCTAGAGTCTACTGATCAACCTGATCACTCTAGTTACAAACTGCTCAGCCAACTGCTAAGACTTCCTAGAGTATACTGATCACACGATCACTCTAGTTCCTTACAACTTAATGTAATCTATTCAAGAGTTTACAAATGCTTCTTAAAAGCTATAATCACAAACTGTGATATTTCTCTTATCGTTTAAGCTTAATCTCACTAAGATATTACAACAGCAATGTAGTGAGTTGATGAAGATTCTGAGCTTTGATTGAATAGCGTTTCAGCAAGTTTATTTTCGTTCAAAGTTGTTGAGAATTGGTAACCTTGCTTCTCATCAGAACTTCATATTTATAGGCGTTGAGAAGATGACCGTTGAGTGCATTTAATGCTTTGCGTGTTCCGTACAGCATTGCATTTAATGTTATACGCTTTTGTCAACTACCTCGAGCCTTGTTCACGCTGTGTCTACTGACGTTGCCTTTAGTAGCTTTAACGTTCCTTTTGTCAGTCAGCGTAGTCTGCCACTTGTACTTTCTTCTGATCTGATGTTTGTGAATATAACGTTTGAATATCATCAGAGTCAAACAGCTTGGTGCATAGCATCTTCTGATCTTCTGACCTTGAAGTGCTTCTGAGCGTGATACCATCTTCTGAGCTTCAGTGCTTCTGATCTCTTGTTCTTCTGATGCTTCCATAGACCCATGTTCTGATTCTGCTTCGACCATCTTCTGATGTCTTGCCAGACCATGTTCTGATGTTGCATGCTGAACCATTTGAGACAAAGCTTCTGAGCGCTGAATTATGCGTACTCTTTATATATATTTCCTGAAAGGAAAATTGCATTGGATTAGAGTACCATATTATCTTAAGCAAAATTCATATTGTTGTTATCATCAAAACTAAGATAATTGATAAGAACAAATCTTGTTCTAACATCTGTATTCCCCACAACAGTCAAGGATTTATTTTCCCCACTAGACGCTGCTACAATCTTCTATCATTATCAACAAACATTTTTCATTCATACATCATACGCCTCATGGCACACATATAACATATATACGCCTCATGACATGTGCATACAATCTCATTCATTTCAAAAATAAACATTACACTACATGCATCACGACATTGCATAAAATTAATACTACTTTTTCAGTCTATTCCTACAAGCCAAATGAACAGTATATTCTAGATATAGTGCAGAGATAATCAAGTCGATGATTTAATTCTGACGCTCATTCAAGACAGAGATTTAGTTCTGACACTTAATTTTGAATATCTTCCAAAGATAGTTCAGAGATAATCAAAACCATGATTTAATTCTGATACTTAGTTCCGGGTATTCTCCAGAGATAGTTCAGAGATAATCAAGACAATGATTTAGTTCTGATACTTAGTTCCGGGTATTCTCCAGAAATAGTTCAGAAATAATCAAAACCAAGATTTAATTCTGATACTTAGTTCCGGGTATTCTCCAGAGATAGTTCAGAGATAATCAAGACAGATCTTTAATTCTGATACTTAGTTTTGGGTATTCTCCAGAGATAGTTCAGAGATAATCAAGACAGAGATTTAATTCTGATACTTATTTCCGGGTATTCTCCAAAGATAGTTCAGAGATAATCAAGACAATGATTTAGTTCTGATACTTAGTTTCGGGTATTCTCCATGAATAGTTCAGAGATAATCAAGAGACGAAGATCTAATTATATCATCATGAACGGTGTAGACACGATCATCTCTCCAAGATCTAATTCAGTTACTACGAACGGTACTGGCACGGTCAACACTCAGGGATCTAATTCTATCATCACGAACGGTGTGGACACGATCAACCTCCCAAAGTCTAATTCAGTTACTACGAACGGTGCTGACACGACAAACTTTTAAAGATCTAATTCAAATACTACGAACGGTGCTGACACGATCGACCTTCAAAGATCTAATTCTATCATCACGAACGGTGTAGACACGATCATCTTTCCAAGGTCTAATTCAGATACTACGAACGGTGCTGACACGATCGACCTCAAAGATCTAGTTCTATCATCACGAACGGTTTTGATACGATCAACTTTTTCAAAGCCTAATTCAGTTACTACGAACGGTGTTGACACGACTAACATTCAACAACTACTTCTCAACACTTCAAGATCAGATATAGTCTAACGTACGATTTATTCTGACTTTCAAGATAGATGGCATCTTAAAGCCCACTTCATATCTCAAACATCCAGATGGCATCTTTAAGCCCATCTCCGAAAAGTCCCTTCACCATCAGCAAGGGCAAATTTCTTGGTATTCTAGTGTTCAATCCTCTTCTACCTTCAGATTCCGACAGACACACATACCAATCTACATCTTCAGGTTTAAGAAGATTGAACAGGGGCAGCTGTCATACCCCAAAATTTGCCTATCACATTTTTATACTCAAGCTCATCCAAGTATCAACAACTCAAGACCTAAGTGGATGCACAATCTCCTAAACAAACAACACACAACTAGGGTTTTTGCTACTCTTCAAGAAAAATTAAGTTCTGACAATTCAAGTGGACCTCATAACCTATCACATGCCTTAAAGGATCCTCATGCCAGCTTTCAAGCTCTGATTCATAAGATTGCCCAGACAGAAGCTCAGAAAGCCAACAGTCGACTAGTTTAACCTAAAAGTCAACTGTGGTCAAAGTACAGTCAAAATTCCTGATTTTTGGTCAATATCCTCATTTGAAGTATCGTTCATTAAGGGTGATCGCGGTGCGGTTTGGGCGGTTTTGACGAAAAAAATCATCCGAACCGCAAGAGAAAAAATCATGCGGTTTGGTTTGGTTCGGTTGACTTAAAAAAAAATCCGAACCAAACCAAACCAACTTAATGCGGTTTGGTTCGGTGCGGTTGGTTCGGTTTTTTTAGAAATATTTTATTGAACCATTCATATACATATAGATGATAACATAACTTTATATTTAGACATTCATACACTATTAAATAACAACAAAACCTGTCATATTTTGACAATAACTTTCTATTTAATATGTAAAAATTAAATTAGACAAAAGTGGAATAATAAACATAAAATAATAGTATAAAACAATATAAAAATTATTAGAATGAAACAAAAAAATAGAAGATACGAGAGATTAGTGAAGGTGAAAAAGAAAAAACAAAAGAGTTGAGAGATTAGAGAAGAAGATGTGCGATAAAAACGAAACTGAAATAGGAAACATTTGCCTAAAAATGAGAAGGTGAAAAAGAAAGAATATAAGAGAGTAGAGATTATAGAAAAAGAGGGAAGATGTATGTGGCAAAGAAGACGCGATAATGCTATTAGAAGTTTGAGAAGATCGGGACTAAAATCATGTGTAAGAATGAGAAAATTGTTCGTAATCATAAGGTTAAGGTATTATAGATTTAAGTTTGGGTTAGATGTGAGTTAAATAAAAGTTAGGTTGTAACATAATGCGGTTTGATTCGGTTTGGTTCGGTTTATAAAATACAAACCGCAAACCAAACTGAACCATGCGGTTTTGTTAAAAGATGACCCAAACTAATCCGAACCAAATGCGGTTTTTTTGCGGTTTCGGTTTGGTTTGGTTTGGTTTGCGGTTTTCTATTGGGTTGGTTTGGTTTTGATCACCCCTATCGTTCATCATTTGATCAAGGATTGATCATGATTCATCAAGGAAAGTTCAGAAATCAACAAATTCAAAAGTTTCTAAATTAGGGTTTTCAAAGGAGAAAGTCAACTGAACTTTGACCAGCCATAACTCCTACATGGAACATCATAAATTTTCCATCAAAAGCTCAATTTGAAGGAAATTGAATTCTCTACAATTTTGTCTCTCACAAGCCAAGTCCAAAAATGCTTCATTTGAGAGATATGGACCAAAAGATTATAGGTCCTTTTTGAAAGTCAACCAAAAGCATTTTTTTGTCAAAGCCAATATCATCAAGATTAAATCCTCAAATTGAAAAAAGCTTCCGAAGTGGCTTATAGAGGGCATCTTGGGGTTTCCAAAAAGTCCTATAACTCTTCCATATCTTAAAAATTGAGGGAGATATGCCTTGTCAAAGTTGGACAATTTTGAAGGAATAAAAGTGAAGCAAAAGGCCTCAAAATGGATTTTCTTTCAAAGAGACCCAATCGTTTTTGGCCCAATCTTGGTCCTCAAGTTATCCAAGATTTCAAATTTGATTTCCACGAATTTTGTAATATTTATTTGATTTTATATGAACTTTTAATCATTTAGAAGTGATTTTAATTCATGTAAATCAAGTAAAAATCAAATATTCAATTAGAGATCTTGTACTAATCAAATCCAATCACCATTCATACCATATTTTCAATGTAATTTCGTGCAAACAAATATTGGTACAAGAGAGATTGAGATTGGCCAAATTTGGAAGCTTTTACTCATATTTTCCAATCAAATTTCCCTTGATTGATTCACAAAGATCTTGATCAATTTTATTGACCTAATATTTCCTAATATAAGTATGTAACATATCCAGACCAAGAGGAGGATTTTTTTTCTGCCTCCAAGAGCTCCAACCGAACCTACAAAAGTTCAAGAACAAGCCAATTGCGTTTTCTGGTTTGGAGAACAATTCAAGGCATTTAAAGGATTGAAACATGCTCCTTGGTGTTCTTCGAAACTAATCACATCATCACCTTTAATTAACGCGTCCCGAACCGAGGGTAGGTTGCTCACGGTTTGTTGGAATTTCTTGTGCATCGATTTTATTGTTTAATGCATGATAAATACAATTTGAGTGCATATTTGTATTCCTCATAATTTTACGAAGCTTTCTATGTATTTTAATTAAAGCTTGAGTGCAGGAACCGTGTTACACCATGGTTTGGGTTCCCAAGCTCTAAATTGGGGGTTTTTAGTTGGGGATAAAATCGGTCCAAATTGATGGCGTCACGATGCTCAGGGGGTAACCTTTACTTGATCTGGGCTTTTATTTGAGGTTTATGTGATTTAACTCGTGAATTAGAAGGTTTTCAGGTATTAGCCATGGCAGGAATCCGTAGCTAAAGGCCTTTGAAACCGTGGGCAAAAGTCCATGTCTCCATGAGGAAGACGAAGTCTTGGCGCATGTTTCATGTTTGAAATTGTTATTCGCTCATTTTCATATATATCATTTGTTATCTATTGTGTTAACAGCAAAACAACTATCGCTTAGTGGAGGGAAGCGTGTGCAAAGGCGTTGATGTGTAATAACGCCTGTTCGATCCCTCAGTGCGACATATATTTTTTTTTTACTCACATGTTTCAGATCCAGCGCAGGGGCCACACATGGGATCATGGTAAACCCTCAAGGTATGACCATCAGATCCTCAGCTTCTCAAAATCCGACGCACCAGGATCGAGGGACCACCACGCACCCTCAAGCCACACCACACCAGATTTTAAGCTAAGATTTCTAATTTCTTTTATTATTATTTTTTTTCCTTTTTTTTAATATTATTCATTTGTTTAAATAAAACCCTTTTTAACTTTCTTTTCTTCATAAAATTATTTTAATTAAATAATTAATTTGATAATGTTTCTTTAAATGATTAAATTAATTGTTTAATTAGATAAATGTTTATTAATTAATTAAAAATGCATATTAGGTTTAGGATTATTTAATCAAATGATTAAATTAATTTTGTTTAATTATTTAATTAGTTTGATATTTCTTTTAATTGATTCAAATACACATTAGGGTTAGGATTATTTAATCGAAATTTTATTATTTGCCGATTTAATTAATTAGGTTAAAAACCAATAATTAATTAATTAGGTTAAAAACCAATAATTAATTAATTTGGTTTTTTATTTATTCTATTAATCACAGTTAACTTGTGCCCTAATCAGGGTTTAAGAGGATCATTCCTACACTGAAAAATTTTCCTTTTTCTTTGTGCAGTTTTTCAGGGTTACCATCGGGGTTCTTCCGCTACGCGCCATATCAGATCAAAAAGCTAAGTCCCTGATTTTATTATTATTTTAAATATCATTTTATTTTACCTCTTTTAATTAAAATAGGGTTAGCTTCAACCGCCAATGAATTGGTAATGCACTCACCCTTTGTTGTTTATTCTTCCTTTACCAATTTTCAGGGTTAACCAACTGGTCAAAGCTCGAACGTTCGGTAACCCTAAAACTCGTTCCCTCTTTTATTATTATTCCTTCTTTAAATTATTATTTGTGTCAGACTTATTGCTCTATTGGGATCTGTTTATTGCTTTTTCTCCCCTTCCCCATGGTTTATTATGTAACTGCTTCCGGTTGTATTGTGTGGCCTTGAAGGCACTTAACACTATTTATATTAACTGCGTGGTTAGTAGTTTAGGGAGTGTAACCTCGAACTGAATTTAGAACAACTAGTTATAATATAGTTTTCTTAATTAATCACGTGATTGTGCACCCACACACCTTTTATGGTAACCTCTTGTTGCCTGTTGCCTGTTGCCTGTTGCCTTGTTGCCTTGTGTTTTCAGTGCAGAATAGCCAAGTCCCTCGAATAAGAGGACGCCTCAGCAATGTTGCCCTCAGTTCATTCAGATCATAAGTCCCAATGATGCTTCCTTCGATTCGCTTATATGATCTCGTCCCTCGAAGTTGCCTACGAAATGCTGAGGTGTCCTCTGGTTGCCTAATAATGATGACTATTATGATCCTTCCCTTAGACTACCTGCCCCCTATATGGCAGGGACAGTCTTATGGCGAACGATAATTGCGACGACCCTTCAACCTCCAAATAAAAGGACTTCCTACCCTCTTATGGTATGGATAGCCCTGAAAGGCTAAAAGAGTCTTTTTACAAATATCAAGGTAATTTGCCCTTAATTGCTTGCTCTGGTTTAAATTCCCTTTTCTACTCTTTTTCTTAAAAACTCCAATAAGGCTACGCTCATTTACGAGCTAAAGTCCTTATTTTCTTCTTCTACATTTATAAACTTTTGGTTTCAAAAAGAGCAAAGCAATTAAGAGCCCATGGAAAACCATGGATGCAAAGGGTGCCTTACACCTTCCCTTTGTATAAATTACGCCCCGAACTCAGTTTTCTTTTAAAAGGTTTTTTTCTGTTCTTTTAGCCTTTCTTTTTGGATAAAATAAAAGTCGATGGCGACTCTTGCTTACCGCAACATTTCAAATAAAGTCCGTTCACCGTATTACAGATGTACATGACAGAAAGTTGGGTAGCATCTTGTAATGGTCTTCTTCTTCATCTTTTTTGAGCAAGTTCCGAGCAACAACTCCTTGTTTCTTCTGATCTCTTCTAAGATGCATCTGATAATAGTTGAATGGCATCTTGAAGAATCTTCTTCTTCTCATCAGCTTCGGCATAAACAACTTAGGCTTTAGCAACAACTAAATTTCCCATCAACATTTTGATTGGTGTGTGCTTCAGCTTCTCATTCTGACATATGCTTCTTGATATCAACTTGTTAGCATAGTCATCTTCTTCATCAGTATGTTCATGTTAATCTTTGTTGGTTTAGTTCCATTTCAAACCAAATCACAATTAACAACTGCAACAACAACAACTGTTATAGCAGTATGAACATAACTGTGACATCTATTTTTGTAGCGATACCAGCGGCATTAGAAGCTACGCATATATGTGTTATGAACAAGATAGGCATTGCCAATGTCATCATCTTTTGTTGGATGATTTGATCTTCTTATATAATTCTCAAAAGATACGTTGAAGGTTAAGAAGGTCTTTTGAATTCCAACGGCTAGTTCCCAACGGAAAGAATCAAGATTTTTCTGTAGATATTACTTTCTTTTGTCTTGTAGCTTGATACGTGGGAGACATATTCAAAGAAATAGTACATACATCTGGTTGTAGTGATTGTGATGTACAGTTGTACTAATTTCTTCTTACTTTGATCTTGCCCTCAATTAATGTACTTCTGAATCTGAAGTAGTAAGCTTGGAGGATATCAACTTGTCTTCTTCTTCCTGATAATGATTTTGATGTGTAGTTCAGAAACTACTTTGAATGAAGAGTAGAATCATTATCTTATGAGAGTCAGAGTCTCGTTTATCAGAATTGATAGTAGATTTTGAAGGAACGATACTTGACTTCTGATCTGGAGTTGATTTGTGAAGATTAAGCTTGTCCAAATTTTGTTTCAGAGTCCTTAAATTTAGAACCTTACTTTTCCAGATAGTTAGAAAGCAGCCAATTCTGAAAACGAGTTCTTCCTTTGATGAAGGCACTTCTTATTCTTGAAACTTTAACCTCTAATCTTTAGTACATCCTTGAGTCTGATATTCATATGCTTGACTTGACTTCTGATGTATCTGATCTGTATTCAGAATCTTCGACTTTGTCTTCAGAGATATAAGCAGCAACTTTTCTGATGGACGAATCTCAGCTTTTGATTTATGCTTGAAAGCTCGATCTTACATGCTGATTTCTGATGTTGGAGTACTGGTTCTGACTTTGACTCCTTCTGACTACTTGTGACTTCTGAAGCAGCACCTTGTTGAGAAGTGCACAGTAACTTCTGATGATCATTCAGCAGTAAATAGTATTTCTGAGTTGCCTTGCTTGTTTCTGATGATTCTTTGCGGACAACAATCCATAATCTCCTTGAACATGATATCTACACACTCAAGAAAACTATTAGAAACTAAATTGTTACATACAAAATATATGTGTTGTTATCGTCAAAACATAGAGTCTTATTTTCTAAACAAATCTTGTTCTTACATAAATATTCTTCGAAGATAGCTGTCCCACAATCATCGTATCGTCAGCAAATTGAAGAAGATCAAATTAAAGTTGGTCAGACAATATGAAATATTGAAAACATGTCTAGTACAAGCATTCCTCATTAGATATGCATTTCCTTCAGCAGGCAAAATGAAAAGAAAAGGAGACAAAGGGTTTCCTTGACGAAAACCTCTTATAGCTTGAAAATAAATGATTAAACTATCATTTATCAAAACTGAGAGGGAGCTAGAACAAACACACATAGAGACTTATTTTCTGAACAAATCTTGTTCTTACATAATTATTCTTCGAAGACAGCTATCCCACAATCATCGTGTCGTTAGCAAATTGAAGAAGATCAAATTAAAGTTGGTCAGACAATATGAAATATTGAAAACGTGGCAAGCAAAATCATTCCTCATTAGATATGCATTTCCTTCAGCAGGCAAAATGAAAAGAAAATGAGACAAAGGGTTTCCTTGACGAAAACCTCTTCTAGCTGGAAAATAAATTATTGAACTATCATTTATCAAAACTGAGAGGGAGCTAGAACAAACACACACCTTGATCCAATTAATTAACTTAACTAGCGAATTTCATCCTTTTGAGAACATAAAACAAATAAATTCATAAAAGAATTATTTCCCCATATGAATCACACCTCTAAAAATTAATAAATTTCTCCATAAAGAGACCATCTTAAAAAAGAGAGGTAAAACATAAAAATTTTGTTCATGATATAGCATTGCATTTTGGTACCACATGCATGAGGTCATGTCAAAAGCATTGCATTGCACTTTGATTTGTTTGATGATGTGGTGATGAGGTTATATTATATAACCAATATGTGTCATGATGAATGGTGATGATGTTGTGGGCGGGTTTGTAATCAATTATGAAGCATGACTATAAATTGTTGAACTTAGGATCTAACTTGATGTATCTGTCAGATGCTTATAATTATGCCCCCTATTATATTGTTGTTGATATGTCACCCCTTATGTTTGAATGTTACCTCTACGTAGGTAACATGCAGGTGATCCGCAATAGGCGAGGTTAGACGTCGTGCATGTCGAGTCGGTGTCATGCTATGATACGTAACACTGGGGATGGATGAACGTTTATCTGTTTTGATTGTTGCATTGTTGTTTTATGTAGAAGATTTTGAGAGTAGTGTAACTCTCTTTTGTTTGAATAATCGTTGAAAATTTTGATGAGTAAAGATGTTACTGAATAGTTATGTTTTATTTTCCGCTACAATAATAAAGAAGTTGATGTTTTGAAGTATTGTAATAACGATGTTTTCGGTTCACCTGAAGTGTGTTATGTATCCGCGTTTTATAAAATTGAGCATATATTTTTCAATGTTGATGACGAAGTAGCATCCTATTCTTGATGTTTTGTATTAAAATTTGTGTATACTCTGATTTATTTTACTAATTAAAATAGCGATGGGGAATAGGGTGTTACATTTTGGCATTAGAGCAGGTCGCTCCGTTCGACCAAATTGTCGAGTCTTTAGTGTAGTGTGACATTTGAATATTGTCGATATGTTATTTATTAGTACGTGACAAGTGTGGGAAACACTGCTGGTGCTTTCATGTTGTTCTTATCACTTGTTTGCAGGAGTGTGATTGAAACAAGTGAGGGAGAAGCTCGTGCTTCTCTAAGATGGTTCAGGTGTGATTGGTTGGTTCGGTGTAATGCAAATTGTAGAAGTGCAAATGTTGGTGAGACTGCATGGTTTTATGATTTCGGAGGAAGTACGGATTCAAGATTTACGTCTGACGGTCAGGTCGAAGTATCCTTGAGGGTAAATAATTAGGTACTTGTGTTGTCCGCATCTCTAGGAGAGGAGGGCAATGTTATGGCCAATGATGTGCCAGCTGTGTGTGAGACCTGATGTTTCTCCGGGGATAATTGCGACTTGTTATTGGAGCGAGATGTTAGATTAATTTGAAGTTATTCTTGGAGTTAACTGTTTGAAGTTAAGCCAAGTGAGAGTATGAATTGTTTTGATGAGTCAATGCAGATTCTTATGTCGGAAGGTATCTGTTAAGTAAGTAGGATAACTTTTAGAAGGTGAACCTCATATGGTTGTAATGTTTTTAGCACTGCATGACCGTGAAGTTGTTAGTGTTGAGTTACCATTGTGTGTGATGTCAATGTTTTGAATGGTGATAGAAGGATGAATCGTTACAGGTTTTTTTGTCGGAATCATATAAGTAATTGTTGAATGTGGTGGATGTTGTTAGATGGTTGTGAATTGTGAGTGAGATTCGAAACTAGAAGGTATGAGTAGTTTTGTGAAAAGGACTGATGTTCTAGTGTTCTTGGAAAATGAACCGGTTACCATTGTGTTGAGCTGAATTTTCTGAAAACTTCGAAAATTCATAACATGAGTTTTGGACGTCCGATTCGAGTCTTGTTCGAAGCGTTAGAAAGATAACGTAACGCACTTTGTTGTAAAAATAGTCCCAGCAGCTGTAATAGACTTATTTGTCACGTGATGGTATTGGAAGAGATGTTGAGATTGCTACAGATATTGTCTTTTGTATGAAATCTTTATCTATTGCGATGTACGGGACGTCAGCGTCAGAGTTGGGTGAATTGAAGAAACAATTAGAAGATTTGTTGGGAAGTAACTTGTGGGATCAAGTGTATCATTTGGGAAGCTCTGGTGTTATCAGTTAATACAAAAAAAGATAGTACAAAGTTGTGTATGGATTTCAATGTTGTATGGAAGGAAACTTTATTCTAAGTCGTCGAGGGTGTATTATGGTTTGAGGGAGTGAGTTTTCTTGAACATGATATTTTTAGGGTGGTGGTACCTGTAAATCGATCAAAGATAGATGCAGTTCTACTTTGAAAGGCTCTGAAGTCGGTTACAGAGATTAGAAGCTTTTTTAGTCTAGCTGATTATTGTTGCAGTTTGTTTGAGATGAGATTAAGTATCAGATGTTTGGTAAGAGGAAGGATATGAAAGTATTAAAGGAGCGCATAGAAATTATGTTTATGTCAATTGAGAAAGGATATAATGAAGAGATCTTAGAGGAAAGGAGAAAGTTAAATGGTGAAGTGGATTGCTTGTCAATGATGACATGGTATCAACATATGTCGGGAAAATTATGGGAGTCTCTATTACCAGCCGGATGATGAGATAGTAATGTTGAGATTGCGATTAGAATGACATACAAATGTGAGATTATATGGATTAGTGAGATTATAAGACTAAAGGAAAGACTAAGGATTTATTGATGTGATTAAAGTCCTCTACTTGGATAAAGACTTCATTTGAAACGAAAAGATTTGGATTAAGATTGGTGTAGTAGCATTTCATATAGTAGAGTAAACTTAAGAGCTATGTTGTGCTTCGTGCGTTCTGAGGAGACTATGAAATGGATTTTTGAGTGTTATGTCTCATTGATGAGATTGAAAGAGGAGGAAATTAAGGGGAATGTTTGTAAGCCTGGAGGGATTGTTCGACTTATGCTCAGGTAACTTTGTGCCTAAGTTATAAAGGAACACTATTATAGTTTAGTAACGATGGTTTATGCTCCATCATGGTTGTCGGCTACCTATTGACAAATTGAGGAACTGATCACCCTTAATCTCTTGTTGATAGTAGACGATGCTTGGATGGGATAGACTTGTCTTGCTAGTTGATATTATGTCAATTGATTGATATTCTATCGAGGGGGTAGTCATTCACCATTTCGTGTGGACCAAAAGGAAGAATGGCTATGAAAGAGTTGAAACTTATTGAACAATTTAGAGACTTGAGGTTATGTGTGAGCTAATTCCACAGGATGGGCGGCCGAGGATATCAAAAGTGAATGATAATTTTCTGGTGGATTTTTAAAAGAGAGTCAGAAGCTAGATGTGAAACTTGTAGATCTGATAGTCGATAGAAATCAAAACGAAGACAACGACTTTAAGGAAAGTAATCTGAGTGACGCAGTTGAAGCGTGATGTGGCACAAGTTTGTTGTGCAAGGTGACTTATTGGGAATCGAGGTTAAATTGCAGGAGCCAAGGGGATGATACAACCAATGGGAATTCCGGAATGGAGGTGATAGGCGAAAGGTTTGTATATTATTCGTGTTCCTAACATATCGATAGAATGTATTAAATTGCATGTTTGATTCTTAAGACGTAGCATTGTGGTGCTGGAGTATGTGTCAACATTGTTGATATTAAGATTATGTTGAAGTGCTTAAGATGGTGTTACGGTGTAATGAATTGATAGATCATGTATCCTAAGGTGATGGGACTGGGAGTGAGGTGAACCGATGCGTTCATAACCCGGTAGCAATAGAACTTATGGAAATATGGGGGTTGACTAGGTGGGATGTTGGTTTGTGGCATTTTGAAATGACGACAAAACATGAAGTGGGAGTTAGAAAGAAGCGAATTTTCGAGGACGAAAATATTCTAAGTGGGGGAGAGTTGTAACGTCCTGATTTTATTTAAATTATTTTAATTTAAATAATTATGTGATGTGATGCTTTCGGTGTGTTTCTAGGGATGTTGAAATATGTTGTTGTGCTTTGACAAGAGGTAATTACCTTAGAATATTTAATTAGAGAAAGTTAGAGGTGTATGACTAATTTCGTAGTAGCAAGGGTGCATTGAGAATAAATTAGTATTATTATTATAAATAATTATGGTTATGATGATAATTATAATTTTATAATTAAATAATACTTTAATTGGAGTGAGGATGTTATGGTAAGAATGTGTGGACTAATAAGGGCATAATGGAAAAAAACTAGTGAGGTCTATTGATAGAAGAAAGAAGGGAAGGGAATTAGAATAATTCTAATTGAAGAGAGAAGAGGCAATGAAAATCTAGGTCAAGGGTTCTTCCACCATTGTTGAGGCAATCAAGCTTTGGAAACATACGGTAAGGGTGGGGTTCCGACTATCTAATAAGGGATATCATTGTAGGTAGATTGACGATTGTATGTTAGATTTGGGGATAGATAATTGGTAGAGTTGTTCATGATTGATTTAAATTGTGTGCAATTGATGTTATAATGTTGCTTGTTTTGATGTATTTGATGTGTGATGTTAATCCCATAAAGCGTATATGAATTGTATGCCGAGTTGTTGATTATGATGTTGATAATTGCATTGAAAAGCCATGGAATGCTGATGATTTTCGTATGGAAAATAAGGGTTTTGGGGTTTTGAAGGGAAAAGGTTCGTAGCAGCAAAAACAGAGTTTTTTTGAGTCTGGTACAGCGGGAACTGGTTCCTCAGATGAGGGAACCGAGTTCCCATATTCTCTATAGCGTAAAAATTGAAATTTTAACTAGGGGATCTGGTTCCCCTAATAGGGAGCCCGGGTTCCACTTAGTCGGACTGAATTTTCTTAAAAACAACAAAAAGCCATAATTTTTGACTCGGATGTCCATTTGAGGCGCCGTTCGAACCATTAGAAAGCTAAAAAAAAATTCTATCATATGATAACCATTTCTATAACAATAGCTTAATGTTTTAAGGGAAGAAATCCAATATTTACAATGATGTTGTATGTGTTTTAATACGAAGTATCGTGTTGTTTACGAAGATGATGCGAGAGCAGTGTGGCTGTCTCATATATGTTGTTTTATGATGATATTGATAGCCTTGTGTGGCATTGTGTAGGATACCTTTGTTCGGTAGTTGCATGAGGATATTGTTGTATAAAAGCGCTGCATGCATTGCAAATTAACAAAGACGATTATTGTTGTGAAGGGTCGACATTCCGAAGTTAGTCGTTGCCTTCATTTGGCATTACGAAGTTAGCCATTGCCCACGGATGGCATTTGCGAAGATTTTGGTACCACATGCATGAGGTCGTGTCAGTAACATTGTATTGCACTTTTATTTGTTTAATGATGTGATGATGGGATTGTATTATATAACCAATATGTGTCAATGATGAATAGTGATGATGTCGTGGGTGTGTTTGTAATCAATTATGAAGCATGACTATAAATTGTTGAACTTAGGATCTAACTTGATGTATTTGTCATATGCTTATAATTGTGCCCCGTATTATATTGTTGTTGATATGTCACCCATTCTGTTTGAATGTTACCCCTATATGAGTAACATGCAGGTGATCCGCAATAGGCGAGATTAGACGTCGTGCGTGTCGAGTCGGTGTCATGCTCTGATACGTAACACTGAGAAGGGATGAACGTTTATCTTTTTTTATTGTTGCACTGTTGTTTTATGTAGAAGATTTTGAGAGTAGTGTATCTCTCTTTTGTTTGAATAATCGTTGAAACTTTTGATGAGTAAAGATGTTACTGAATAGTTATGTTTTATTTGCCGCTGCAATAATAAAGAAGTTGATGTTTTGAAGGATTATAATAACGATGTTGTCGGTTCATCCGAAGTGTGTTATGTATCAGCGTTTTATATACTTGAGCATATACGTTTTCAATGTCGATGACAAAGTAGCATCCTATTCTTGATGTTTTGTATTGAAATTTGTATTTATTGTGATTTATTTTACTAATTAAAATAGCGATGGTGAATAGGGTGTTACACAGCCCCTCTCTGATATGGTTGCCCGAGCCTCGACAAGAACCAAGTGGTGCTCCAGTCTGCAAAGACCTCATCTAGCTGTCGACAGGTCATGGTGATAGGAGCAAAGTCAGAAAGGTGGTGAGGTATCTTCTACGGGTAGCCGAATTGACGTATGACGTGATCCGGAAGATAACAAACAATGATGGTCGAACTGGCTACCAACCATCTAGAATATAACACGGTCTCATCAAACAGAACTGTCTCACGGTGATCGGCGTAGCAGTCGAAGTGGACGTCCTCACCAGCCATGCGGTCAAGACACCGTAAGTAAGGATCTGACACCTGGTTCCCTCTGAGGTGGGGGGGGGGGAGCAAAGGCTCCGGCACGCGACATATTCTCAGTGTAACTTGGCACGCAGCTCTGGTACGCGAAGCCTAGCGTGACTAAGGAGGGTACCCCTGATAGGTAGATGTAGGAGGCATGTAATATCGTCCAGAGTGATGGTAATATCATTGTGAGGATGATGAAAGGACGAGGTCTTTGGATGCCACCTCTCTGTAAATGCCATCAGCACCCCGTTATGAATAATCTAGAAGCCTATCGTGTAGAGGTCCCTCAGACCAGAAGTTGCGAGTGCATCCCGGAACCATGGCTTGTCAGGCTGCGCGAGAGCGACAACTTCCAGCCATGGTTGTAGAATCTCTAGGGATCCTTATCCTGAAACTTTCCAAAAAAAATATTGTTATTAATAAGCAAAGTCAAAAAACTAAAGAAAAAATAATATGTAATAACCAAAGAAAATTTACCTCCCTCTCTCATATATGCCTAGCAGAATGATCTGCATACCCTGTCAACAGGGAAGCATCTATATGACCCCCCGGGTACTAGACAAGCTCCGGCACTGGATCATCCTCGTGCAGCTCAGCATATGGCATCAAAGATCTTGCATCGGCCGTCACTGGCACCGGCACTAAAGTAGAAGAACTACCTCGTCGACGTCTACGGGCGGAGGACATCTGTGAGGAACCCTCAACATCATCCCGAGGCCTCTGTGATGCAGTAGTAGATGGAGAAGGCCTCTCAACTGGATCGAATGGAGAAGGCCCCTCAACTAGAACGGATGGAGAAGACCCGACTAGAATGTGTAGCAAATACATCAATTGAAGCGGCAGCTCCATCAGTCACCTGTGATACTATACGCATCCGTTCACGCCGCACAAATGCATGTTGTGCAGTCGTCCCATGTATGATGCGGTCTGGATGGTCGGCCACACTGTCTGCATTGTGATACAAATAAAATCGAGTTAGATACTATGTAGTTATAACAAGAAAAAGAAAAAAAATATTAGTACCTTCAGTAGATGCATCTACGGAAGTACCTTACATTTCAAAAAAATGGGTTTCTTCCGTAGGTGCATCTATAGAATGACCCAATGTTCCACTCTTCCGTAGATGCATCTACAGAAGGTTCTGAAACTTTCAAAACGAAACAATAGCGTCTGGTCACTGTTGTAGAGGATTAAAACCTCTTTTTAACAGATTGATCGTCCATTTTACACATGAAACTGTACCTACATTATCTCTAAACCATATTTCTTACATTACTCAATCATTTCTATACCTAAAAATCAAATCCAATCTCTATTTTAAAAACTCTAAAATAACTCGAAACGTAAAAAATTTACCGATTAAATAGAGTTTGGAACTTGTTGAAATGCGTTGGTAGTTGATGTTGACGTTATCGACCGAACTCAAGAGGAAGAAAACAACTTCGGTGGAAATTTGATTTTTGAGTTTGAGAGAGTTTGAGAGTTTTGAAATGAGAAAGTGAAGAATGATGAGATAAAGAGTTTGGCGCGAATATAACTTCAAATGCTTCCGTAGATGCATCTACGGAAGTTTCCGTATGTACATCTAAGGAACAAAACAACGTTAAATAAAAAACAAAAATTCCGAAAATACATCTACAAAAAATAAAAAAGCATTTTAAACAACCCGCATGATGTGTGAGATATCCAAAGTTCTGGGAAGATATCCACTAATATAATCTCTTCACCCATTTTATAAAAAAAAAAAAAAATTGAATCACATTTTTACTTCGGGCTGACCCACTCGTTCGTGTAAAATTATAATATCGGAAAAAAGAAAACTCTGCCTATTACTATCTATCTAACATGAGTTGAATGTTACATCACTTAAACATATGATTACACTATGAACTTTGTGCTTCATCTCAACATGCTTGCAGATTGCTGTTACACAGGCAAAATAATGATCAGTCCCATTGGATTTCTGAGCACAACGTGGATGTGTCGTTTGCTATAGTGACAATGCATGAGACAGCGCACAAAATACTATTATTATTATTTTATTGATTCTTTTTCTTAGATATCAAATTTGTACCTTTGTTTACATGTGAATAAATCAAACCAAACCACCATATGAGTGAGTCGTTCGTTGGCATAACCATTTTGAGTTTCTTTAATTAGGTGACATGACTAAGTGTCATTTGGAAACCTAGGTAGTTGATTATGGTACAAATCAAACAAACATTATTGAAAGTTAACAATGTTACATTAAAATTAATTATTTTTCTTCCAAAAACATATAGTACTTGTTTCATCATTTTGTTAGGTATGTTGGTTGTTGAAATGTAATTGTACTACATATGATATTGCATTGTGGTGTCATATATAATTTCAATTTTTTGTTCCCTTTAAAGTTACACTTGGGTCTTTTGGCCACATGGAGTCACAAGTGCTATGCTTCATTCTTCTATATTTCTTGGATATTAAGTTTTTTATGATTATTATAATAATTATTTTATGTAACTTATGTTGCAGATTTTCAAGCTAAAGCTAGATAGTAATATAGTAAATGATAGTATTTCATAGGTATCAAAATAATTATTTTGCAGCAGAAGCCTCAACTTGAGAATTCCTTTTTCATTGATATTTTTAATCAGATATGACTTTTTCTGGGTGGATTGTGGGGGCTTGTATATAATATATGGTGATGGTGACAACTACATTAAGAAAATTCTTTAAAGAATCTTTAAAAGAAATTTTCGTCTTTGAAATATAAGTTAAATATTTGCATAAGTAATAATTATGTCGGTTTTTTCCTAGGCAAAAGTTAATTATTTTGATTTATTAATTAATTTTTAAAAAATTTAATTGATATACATCCACAGTATAAAAATATTTTATACTATTACTTAATTATAATTGTTGGTTTTATAAATATTTGATTTTTATTTTAATCACATGTAAAATATCACATATAAATAATTATTTACGGACTGTATTTCATTTCATTTTTTAAAAATATTTTATACATGTTCTTATTTTATCTCCTTTATATCTAGTGTATGTGAGTTTTGATATTACATTTTTAAATAATTAAAATGAAAAAAATATAAAATTGAACTAATTCAGAAAATAAGTACAAAGCTTTATAATTGACGTAATTTTAGTGATCTTTCTATTATATCTACGTGTACTATATCACTACCTTGTTTACAGTCATATACGGAAAAGATACTTAAATAACGAAAGAAAAAGAAAATTTATTAAGCATAGTAGTGAATTAAAAAATATCTATACCTTACTTATTATTTCTTGTATAACTATTTTTTTATACATCTTTGACACAATCCAATCACATATGAATTAGAGTTAATTCAGTTGAATAAATAAATATTTTAGACCATCTTAAACATAATAAAATTATACTTAATTATATAATTTAATTAAAAATAGTTTTAAATGTGAATTGAATTAAAAGTCACATCAATTAAATTATCTATATTTTTAATAAACTAACTAATATAAAAATATAGATATTTGAATATTTGAAAAGTTGTTAAATGTTTTTGGATCCCTATGTTATAAATTCTACTGAACATTTTTTCTAAAAATCAAATTTGTGAAACTGTTCATATCCATTATAGACAATATCTTACAATTACAATAATAAAGAACCAAGGTCGATCAGAACAAGACTGTCTTTGAAATATATGTAAGTTGAGTTAGCCTACATGATCTTATAATCATCAAAATTAAATTATAATTAAATAGAGTTTTATAAATTATTTTTTAAACTAAAATTAACCAACACAGTATTTTTAAAAACTTGAGACGGTTATGGATTAATTGAAAAAAATTAATTGAACTAAAATACTAGCTAGTGATGAAATAGAAGATGGTAAGGGATGAAAAACAGTTTAAAAAAAATGAGTGAAGGGTTTGTGTTGTGTGGGAGAAGAAGGCAATGATGAGTTGAATGAGATGGGACCCATTTCATAATATTGTATATTTAATTGGATTCAGTTTTTGACTTGGAAGTTAGGGTCCCATTCAGGCCACCACAGTCTTTATGGATTGAATGATAAAGAGCACCGCACGTGGAGTCTGAATCAAGGGACTGTCCACTGTCCAACCACATTCATATATTACACCCTGTAATTGTATTCTCTTTTATTGTTTTCCTATTTCATTACCCTCTTCCAAATTTGTAACCCTTTTACATGTAACAAAACAAATCATCTTTTTAAGTTTTAAATTGTTTTTACATTTATTTTGACTAATATGTTGCGTGATTGGCGTGAAAACTATGTTTTTTTTAAAAGTTACTAATATAAACTAGTAGCTTTTTTATAGTGATTGTTGTAAAGGATTTCAATTTATCTAAATATGTTCTAAGGGGAGTAGTTCTCACCCTATCATTAAATTTATCTCTTTCTCATTACAAGCATAGTGTATAGATGTCACGTGTTTGAGCTCCTCGTGTGTTATTTTTTTTAGTAGATATCACAATTGACATAATTTAAAAATGTAAAGTTAAGCATATATATATATATATATATATATATATATATATATATATATATATATATATATATATATATATATATATATATATATATATATATATATAATTTTTTTAAAAAAATATTCTTAGTACATTTTGTATATTTTAATAATAATATTTTTTAAAGAAAATTGTAATTTCATTGAATTAAACATTAATATTTTATTTATAAATTTATTATAATTTAATATTATTAATTTATTTATATCTTATAATATTTTAACTTTAATTTAAATTTTGAATTATATATATATATATATATATATATATATATATATATATATATATATATATATATATATATATATATATATATATATATATATATATATATATATATATATATATATATATATATATATTTGTTTATTTGTTAAAAGTATTCTTATCACATTTTTTGTAAGTTTTAATAATAATATTTTTTTTAAAGAAAATTGTAATTTCATTAAATTAAACATTAATATTTTATTTATAAATTTATTATAATTTAATATTACTAATTTATATATTTTATAAAATTTTAAGTTTTATTTAAATTTTAAATTATATAATATATAAATATAGAAGTAATTTATTTTCCTATTCTATACAACTGATTTCTAATCTAGTTTGTGATTTGGATAAATTATGTTAACTAAGACGTAATATAGTACAGGTTTGAAGATTGACTTATCATATAATATTATTTCTGTAAAATATTATGTTGAAAAATGACACCAATCTCTTATCCCGACCATCAAACAAACTTGAAAAAGCTAAGATCCAATATAATTAAATTTAGCTTTCACAACGACATAAATGGAGAATATCCAAAATAATTTTATGAGCACTATATAAATACTATATTTTTTAACAAAAACTTATTTTAGTAATCTAACTAAACTAAGGTACAATTACTTACTTTCAGTAGGCGTTTTAATTTAAATAATAATAAAATATATATTTCTTCAGTTTTTACATTCAGTCGAGAGAAAATGTCGCTCAAGGATCATGTTTTGAATAACTGCTCTTGCAATTTTACTTTTATTTTTATGATGTATCTATTTAATTTTCATAAGGCACTTTTTTTTTTAATTTATTTATTAATTGTTCTAAATTGATGTCAGAATTAAACTTTAACTATTCATTTACTTTTCAACTCTCATTCATCTTCATTCTCTTGCGAAATCGAACAATCCTATTACGAAATATACTCTAGGTGCTTTTCATCT
Source organism: Vicia villosa (assembly GCF_029867415.1). Lineage (NCBI taxonomy): Eukaryota > Viridiplantae > Streptophyta > Magnoliopsida > Fabales > Fabaceae > Vicia > Vicia villosa. Next base: position 2,879,469 of record NW_026706810.1, on the reverse strand, counting down.
TCATCTTTTCTATTTAAACGCCCTAAAATCTAAAACCATATTCCATAACAATTTTCGAACTTCATCCCTTCAAACACACAAAAATGTTCGAACATTAACTCGTCCAACACACGTACGTTTCCTCCCTTTGAACGCCATTGAAGCTCAAGTGTAGCTTAAAACAAGGAAAGACATCCAAACATTAACGAAGTTTAATTCATTATCGTTTATGTTCTTCATCACGTATCCGATACATAACTCACTCAATTTATCCATGAACGTAAATTAGAAATATTAGTTTTTGTTGTGTGGGTTCAATTATTCTAATTATGTTGATAAAAATGGAAATAAATTTTTTCTTTTTAGTGTAGATTTTGTTGACGTTGTTTTAAGCAAAATAATTTATGATGTTATTCTAATGAATTGTTGTTAAAATTTTGTTAAGTAATATATATATATATATATATATATATATATATATATATATATATATATATATATATATATATATATATATATATATATATATATATATATATATATATATATATATATATATATATATATATATATATATATATATATATATATATATATATATATATATATACCATGAATATCACATTAGGTATCTTTGTTTATACAATTATTGTCTTAAGTAAATTGATTATGAGACTATATTTATGAATTGCTCTTAGCAAGTGTTGATGTTACGCTAAGTAATATGTTTATTAACGTTTGTTGTTTTAACACAGATGAATGATTTAACCACCACCTCTCCTACAACTACCACCCCTACGAAAACCACCATCTGCTATAACAACCTTCTCTCCTACAACTACATATATTAAAATTAAAAGTAAAAGAAATTCTAGAGGTGGCACGATGATGGCCAAATTGACAAAAACTCGCAACACAGGTATTAGGTTACCGATCAATTCTGCTTACAAAATGGTACTCCCTCTGTCCCAAATTATAAGAGAAATTCACTTTTTAAATTCATTGAATAATTAATGTATTTGGTCTATAGACCACATACATTAATTATTCAATGAATTTAAAAAGTGAATTTCTCTTATAATTTGGGACAGAGGGAGTAAGTCTTATGGTGAAAATGCTACGTCTTTTAAGAGTTACGTGGCATTACTTGGTATAAGCAAAGTGATCATTTTGTTAGATGATTGGAGCCAACTAAATGGTGAATTGAAATGTTGTGTCAAAGTTCCGTCAAGAACAAACCAAAACTATAGGAAAGATGCGTTTCTTGAACAAACACAAGAATTCCTATTAGGTTTTCACACAACATAAAGAAGAAGGAAGAAGAAGAAATATTAAAATTGGTTGTAATTGTTTTTATATTCAATTTCTCTATTAGAGTTTATAGATTACAAGTGAATAATAGCAATCAACCTCTTTCAACAACCTGAGAGAACTAGTATATTCATAGAATACTAAGCTAACTTAGCCTACAAGCTAAGTTAAACGATAAGGCTAAACAAACAAACCCAATTTGACATGCTAACAAACCTAGCATTATCGACTATAGCATGGTAACACAATTCAACTACAACATACACGATTTTGACATCAGCATGTGAATAGACTTCGACAACATGTTCGATCTCTATAGAACTAAGACGCCATCTCTGTCGAGATACTAGAGTTCGATCCAAAATTTCACAAATCTGCACCTTGGAACAAACTTAACAACATTAAGGATTAAATTAGCTTTCTTCATGCAGCTTTATCAACTGCATACATTGGAAAAACTTGTAACTTGCCAATGTTTTGGTGATCATATCAACAACATTATCTTCAGTCAAAATCTTCAGAACTTAGACTTCTCCACACTCAATTATTTATTTGACAAAATATCGCCTCACATCAATTTGCTTGGTTCGCTCATGATTGGCTGATTTCTTTGATATGTGTATTGAACTTTAACTGTCACATTTAACAATGCTAGATCGACCTTGAAGTTTCAGCTCCTTAGCAAAACCTTCAAGACACAATGCTTCTTTCACAACTTCGGTAAGGGCAATATATTCCGCTTCAGTGGTTGATAAGGCGACAGCCTTCTGAAGTGTCACTTTCCAACTGGTTGTTGCGCCAAACATATCCAAAAATAGATTTTTTAGAATACATATAACATGCATAATTAGAGTTGACATATCCTTTGATTTTTGTGTTACTGTCATCATCACAGGCTCCACCATAAATCAGGATTATATTCCGAGACCTATTTTTGTACCTTAGAATCCACTTCAATACTTGTCAGTTCACCTTTCAAGGATTGGCCATATACCTGCTTACAAGGCTCACTTCGTACGCTATGTCCAGTTTCGTACGCTATGTAATTCTATTTATATTAGCTCTTTCAACTTCAGTGCTAGGACTTTGAGTCGTACTCAGTTTGAACGTAGAATTTGTTGGTGTCACACCATGCTTTGAATAAGACATACCAAATTTGTCGAGAATTATCTTCAGGTATGTCTCTTGAGATAAACACAATCTCAACTACTTCCTATCTCTCTGGATGTCAATCCCAAGAGTTATGCATGCAGGTCCACGAACCTTCATGTCGAACTCCTTATTGAGTTCAACATTTACCTTCATTACATCTTCGACACAATTGATTTCTATGAGAATATCATCCACATAAAGCAACAAAATAACAAGTGAATATCCAAGTTGAAATCTAAAATACACATAATGGTCGAATTGGATCCTAGTGAAACCTATATTTGCCATGAACTTGTTGAATCTCCTATTCCATTGTCGAGGAGATTTTTTCAGTCCATATAAAGATTTATTCATCTTTCACACATAATCTTCCTTTTCCTTTTCTGCATACCCTTTAGGTTGCCTCAACATGACTGTTTCATCTAGATCATCACTAGGGGTGGCAAACAGGTATGCCTGCCCCGTTTAGGCTCGCCCCGCAAAAGCCCGCAAGAAAACAGGGTGGGGCGGGCGGACACATTAAAGGGAGCGGGCCTAAAACCTTGCCCTGCCTCGCAAAAAAATGCGGGGGGGGACGGGGAAAGCCCGCAACATTGAACCTTCTAGGCCTAAATATAGTAAAATTGTATAAAAAAGTTCATGCCCGCAAAAGCCCGCAAAAAACATGGCGGGGTGGGGCGGGCACATTAAAGGGAGCGGACCTAAAACCTTACCCCGCTCCGCGAAAATGTGCGGGAAAAACGGGCTTTCCCCGCGGGCCGAGCCCGTTTTTCCACCCCTAATCATCACTCAAGAAATCAGTCTTCACATCCATCTGTTCTAGCTCTAGGTCGAACTTTACCTCCATGGAAAGCAACATTCGAATGGATTTGTGCTTCACAACAAGTGAGAAAAGATCATTGAATTCGACTCCTTATTTCCGAGTGATCCCCCTAGCAAGCAATCTTTCCTTGTATCTCATTGACATCACTCCTTCTATTCTTTCCTTAACCTTGAAAACTCACTTACAACTGACTAACCTGGCCCCTAGAGGTTTCTCGATCAGCTCCAAAGTGTTATTATCATTAAGAGATTTCATCTTATCATCCATGGCTTTCATCCATTTAGCCTTATTTTGACTCCTCACAGACTCCTTGTAGTCTCTACATTCTTCATCAATAACCTCACTTGCAGAGATTAAGGAAAATGTTATGAGATCTACATAACCAAATCTCTGAGGTGGATTAATGACTCTTCTCGATAATGACTCTACATTCTTCTGGATTAATGTCTCTTGCCAGCAGGTAGTCATCAATAGTTTCCTCATTTTCTTCATTAGAAACATGGGCTTTTTCTTTGACTTCATATAGGTTATGCAATTCAGCATCACTATGCTCCACCTCAGTAAGAATCACTTCCTGTTTTAGCTCTTCTTCAGAGATTTATGCATTTTGACCAGCATCATCAGTTTTGTTGAACTCCATTTCTACTTCATTAAAAACTACATCACACCTTGTGATACACCTCTTGTGACTTGGCTCTAGGCACAATAACCTATAAGCTTTGACTCCTTTAGGTTATCCCATGAACATGCATCTTAGAGCTATAGGTTTGACCGTGTCTTGCTTAATATGAGCATAGGCTACACAACAAAATACTCTAAGGCTGTCTAAATTAGGTGGATGTTTCTACAAGACTTCTTTAGGAATCTTCATCCCTAAGGCAGTTGAGAGAAATCTATTTATCAAATATGCTGCTTTCGAAACAGCCTCAGCCCAAAACAACTTCTTCAATCCAGCATTAGTCAACATGCATCCAAGTCTTTCCAAAATGGTTCAATTAAACGTTTCAGCTAAACCATTTCGCTGGGGAGTACCTGTAGTAGTTCTATGCATTGCAATAATAAATGCAACACAATAACTATCGAAAGCCTCATTACAAAATTCAAGACCATTGTTGGTCGTTAACCTCTTGACCTTCCTGCTTGTTTGGTTTTCGATCAAAGTTTTCCAACTTTTGAATTTTTCAAAAGTTTTGTCCTTAGCTTTCTGAACGAATACCCAAATTTTTTTGGAATAATCATCAACTATGGATTGAAAATACCCTGCACCTAAATGTGAAGGACTCCTTGCATACCCTAAAGATCAGCATGAATATAATCAAAGGATCCATGTGTTCTTTGTTAAACTTCACCCTACAGGATTTGCCAAATACACAAGGTTCGCAAAACTCTAGCTTTTCGACCTTGTCACCACATAGGATATTTTGTTTCGATAATTCGACCAGGCCTCTTTCACTGACATAGCCAAGTCTCTTACGCCATAACTCAGTCTTCGGCATAGGTTTTGTGGACGTCACATATGTTGAACCACTTACAAATTCATACTCAAGGGTATATAGGCCTTAACTCTTGATGCCTCTCAAGACTTCCTTCTACCCCTTTATCACCCTTAGGATACCTTGCTCTCCTTTCAAAACATATCCTTTCTTCTCGAATTCACCAAGAAAAATCAAATTTCTCTTTATATCAGGCACATACCTGACACCAGCTAATGGCTTTATTGACTCATCATGGAGTTTGAATCTTACATATCTGATTTCTATAATTTTGCAGGCTTTGTTGTTTCCCAACACCGCTGATACACCATATTGATCATAAAATTCCTCAAACACATCTTTGTTTGGAGTTATGTGCCAAGTGCAACCATAATCCATAGTTCATTCCTTTCAAGAATTGCTTCTCGAAACAACTAGAACATCAAATGATTCAAAATCGTCTTGCACAATGGATGCATTACCATTGTCCTTACCACCATGATTATTCTATTAATCAGGGTACACCTTTTGTGTGTGATCCTCCTTCTTAAAATGATAACACCTAATTGTGGAAATATCACCACTATAAGATTTCTACTGACCTTTACCCTTTTTATTTTCAAACTTACAATATTTTCTTCAAGAATTTCCCCTAAACACACTAACATTCACCAACAAATGATGGTTTATGCTTATTTCGTTCATTCAAATCCTTAGAGTACAAGGCTGATTGAACTTCTTCAAAGGACAGGGAATCTCTTCCATACAATACAGTTTCTTTGAAGTGAGTATGAGAACATGGTAAAGCACACAACAACAACAACGCTTAATCTTCATAATCGATCTTGACATCGATATTTTTAAGATCAAGAATTAGCTTGTTGAACATATCCAAGTGCTCAGCCAAGACTTTGTCTTCACTCATCTTGAATGAGTACAGATCTTGTTTCTGGTAGAGGCGATTGACCATCGATTTGGTCATGTATAAACTTTCGATTTTCAACGACACACCCATTACCATCTTCTCCTTCGACATCTTCCAGAGAACCTTATTACCAAGGCTCAATACGATGGCGTTGCGGGCTTCATATACCATCATCATTTTCTGCGCTAATATCAAACCATATTGAACAAGAAGGGCTTGCATCTTCAAGCGCCACAAACAAAAATCAGTCACATCGGTGAATTTCTCAATCTCATACTTTATTGATGACATTTTCTTCTCCATGATCACCGTAAAAATTAATTGTGTCAGAGTGCCGTCAAGCACAAACCAAAACTATGAGAAAGATTAAGTTTCTTGATAAAAGACAAGAAAACCTATTATGTTTTCACACAAGAGAAAGAAGAGGGAAGAAGAAGAAATATTAGGATTGGTTGTAACTGCTTTTCTATTCACTTTGTCTATCAGGATTTATAGATTACAAGTGAATAACAATAATTAACCTTTGTCAATAACCTGAGAGAACTAGTCTATTTATAGAATACTAAGCTAACTTAGGCTATAAACTAACTTAAACAAATGGGCTAAACAAACAAGACCAATTCGACATGCTAACAAACCTAACATTATTGACTAGTGCATGCTAGAACACAATTTGACTATAGCAGAAACGACTTCGACATCAACATGTGAACAAACTTGGACAACATGCTCAATATTTGTCAAACCAATAAGCTATCCCTGTCGAGATACTAGAGTCCGATCCAAAATCTCACATGCAAAATAGTATATGGACCGATCTTGGGGTATCAATTTTAATTTTCTTGATTTGTTTTACAAGTATATATGACCATTAATTTTTGTTTAATACTAATACCAATTTAATTATGTAAATAAAAAATATTATTATTCTTTATAAGCTGGAAAATAAATGGATATCATATGCTAGTGAACGTTTGATGAGCTTTAAGACACAACTCACAACATATTATATTAAAAATCCAAAGAGTAGAAACTTAACGCCTCTACATGCGACTTATAGTTTTCTTGATATAGACGTTTGGGAGAGCTTTGTCGAGTCTAACGACACTCTTCAATTTCTGGCTAAGAGTAAAAAAATAAAGGAGAATAGCGTAAAAAATATCTATCCTCATAGATTGTCACGTGGAGGATATGATAAATTTGGGGGAGACAATAATAAAAGAAAACAAAGAGAACAAGAGTTGTAAGATCCTTTTATAAGCTTTGATCGAAGCTCATCTCTATTGTACCCCAATTTTTGACCACTGAGATCCCACCCTATTCTGTGCATAGTAGGATCATCATCATTATCATTATCATCATGCATACATCATTTGCTAACCAAAATACCAAAAAAATATTGTTGCTTGTTGCTTGTGTCCTAGGACAGGAGACTGGTCAAAAGGAGACCATGCAAAATTAGGGCTTTGAGGCCCACAAAGAAGTTCAAACATTCTCATATGACCAAGTAGTTCCCTTTATCAAAATCAAAGTCCAAGGATGGCTCAATTCAAAATCAATAACTTTCAAATTCATCTGGTGCACAAATTAGGGTTTTGACCTAATTCATCAGGAGAGTTGACTTTTAATCAGGACATGGCTCCATCGCTCAAACTATGATTCAAGGATCTTCAATTTAATATTATAATCCACTCCCATCATTTATTTGAAGAGGAGAGCTTGATTCAATTGGAATCCACAAGATAACAGTTCATCTAAAAAAGTCAACTGTGCAGGTCAACCTTTGACTTTTGAGAAATTTGGTCAACTAAGGACTTTTGAGGATCAAAATCATCAACATATGATTATTATAGTCATTTGATCAAGAAAAATCAAGAAAATCAATCAAAAGTCAAAAAGTCAACAAAAGTCAAAATTAGGAATTTAAGCGATTTTGACCTCATTTTGGGAACTTCAAATTTCACCTACAAACTCAAAAATCTCCCAACATGAAAGATGTAGATTTTGATCAAACAAACAACTTTGTCACTAATATCATTTCTTCAAAAAGTGATTAATTTGAGAGATATTGGATCTATAAGTTTATGTTCAAAAAACTTCGAGAATTTTTAAGTGTTTTAGCATGGATTTCTTAAAACTTTATGGGCATTTTTTACTATGATCCAAAATGAGTTTGAGGAAACTGATCGCACTGAATAATTGACTCGATTTGCACATGTTTTTCATTAGTTTTGTGTTATTTTTCTGTGTTATGTTTTTTCTTGGCTCATTTGTAGGTGTTGTCCCTTTTCTAAGCGCCTTTGAAGAAATCATGTGAAAAATCCAGAAATATCGGGATTTTCCAGTCATTTTGCACACTTGGCGTCCAGCTCAACGGCCGTTATAGGGAAAGCGGTTACGTGTCCCACTGCGTCCAGAGGATTAACTGCTACGTCCTCACGATCTCCCCATCAGCCTGCTCCGTGGTCGCGGCCTTCAGAAAAAGCTTCCTGCTCAAAAGTAGTTAAGGGGCACTCCTGTCAAATTGCAACTACCAGAACTTCTATAAATAGTCATTTTCGTTTTCATTTGCATCCATCCAAATTAGTCTACAACACTAAGCCTATACTTACTTCTGTAAAAGCAATAATTCGCTACATCGGAGGATTATTGCACCATAGTGTGATTAGGTTGGAGCATTTTAGTTTCTTGTCATTTACTTCAAGCACAATTTACTTTCCGCTTGTACCAGATTTAAAGACTCCGATTGGAGAAGGTTTTTATTTACATGCTTTATTTTATTTAACCGCAATGCTTTACATTGCTTTATTTACTTTATTTCTCGCACTCGCTTTTATTACCATGTCTAACTGCTTTCATATGCTTATCTTTATTTCCATTTCTGGATAAATCTTTAAAGGTTAGAATGTAAGGATCATTGTCATGATAGTGTTCCAAATATTGAATTAATAGAAACACTGTTGGGGATGTTTTAACTTTTAATTCAAGTTTTCTGTACTTAACTTTTTCATGGGTAAGATCGAAATCCGTCCATTCTAAAGATTAAACTTGATTAGTTTTTGACTAAACAAAAAGGGAGAAAGCGTTTTGTCTAGTTGATTAGGTATTTTTAGCATGTTTAGAAAATTATTTTAAAACTGTTTACAGACGCGTTTATAGATTTGAAATCTGATTCTTGGCCTAAAGCCAAGAATCTCTTTAAGTTAATATTTCCAAGTTAAAATCACTTTTTTACTAAGTTAAGTATCTAATTTCTTAAAAATAAGTTTACTACTTTAAGGTTTGAAGCACCTTTTATAAGTGACGATAAAAGGATTGGATTAAAGAGTAAACTCGAATCTTAGTACGCGGAAGAGACAAGTTCCTGTTAAATTGTTCTTTTCTATAAGTAGAAAATATTGTCTCACAAGTAGTTCTATCCATATACAACTGGAACATTGTTTGATTAATGTGAATTACATTTGAACCTGTTTTTTATCTACACTTATTTTATCCATTTATATTCATGCACTGTACACATCTCAACTGTTTCGATCCGCCGTAGATAAGCACCTTAGCAATAGAGTTGATAGATTGACGATTGGTCTATGTGGGGTCGATAATCTTTTATATTACTTCGATAGGCTGTGCACTTGCAGTCAGATTTTAGACTCTATAAACAGACCCATCAAGTTTTTGACGCCGTTGCCGGGGACTAAACTTCGTCAAATTTCGTACCCTATTGTTATCCCGTTTAGACTAAGGCTTTATTAGCCGCTAAATGCGTAAGAACCGAAAACTTAATAGATCCTTTAGTGGAACCCGAACGTTACACTTGAGCACGCCTTTTTCTCCGTAGGATAAGAAGATCTATGGCTGAAGATCATAACCAAAGAGCTCCTAAGGAATTCGCCCAACCATCTAATGAGGAGCCTAGTTCTAGTATAGTAAACCCTTCCATAACAACTAATAATTTAGAACTAAAACCCTCAATCTTACAATTAGTACAACAAAACCAATTCGCTGGTCTCGCTTCTGAGAACCAGAACCAACACCTAAAAGCTTTTATCCAGTTAGCTGACACCCTTAAGGAAAATGGTGCTCCACTTGAGGAAATTCGTCTAAGACTATTCCCTTTCTCCCTTAGAGGTAAAGCACACGACTGGTTAGATTCCCTTTCAGCCAACTCAATAACAACTTGGGAAGACCTTAGGAGAGTATTCCTTGCTAGATATTTTCCCCCAAGCAAGGCCGCATTCCTTAGGAACCTGATCACTAGGTTTACTCAAAACCAAGGAGAATCACTTTTTAAAGCCTGTGAGAGATATAAAGACCTTTTAAGAGCTTGTCCATATCATGACCTAGAGCAATGGTTAATCATACACACCTTATATAATGGACTCCATTATAATACTAAGATGTCTATCGATGCTGCCGCTGGTGGTGCACTGATGAACAAACCTTACCCTGACGCTTGTGCCCTAATAGAAGATATGGTCCAAAACCATTACCAATGGGGAGCGGAACGAGCGACAGTAGAGAAGAAGGAGACCCAAGGAGGAACACATGAGGTAGGTTGCAAGGACATGATGCGAGCCAAAATGGACGCCCTAACCTTAAAAGTCAAAAATATGTCTCAAAACACTGCCACGGTAGTTGCAATCCAATCTGAATGTGAACTCTGTGGAACCCAAGGACATCAAACTGCCGATTGCAACATACTGAATGAGTCTAGCTCATACCAAGTTAATTACACTCAAGTAAAACCTTTTTCTAATACTTACAATCCTGGATGAAGGAACCACCCGAATTTTTCCTATAAAAATAACAACCCAATCCAAAATTCTGGATCTCGAGATAGAAAGGTTTTTCAAGCTCAAAGAAAAAATCAACCTATGCAAGCTGTGCCACCAAAACCCAGTCTTGAGAAAACTTTATATAATTTTATTTTAACCCAGACTCAACAAAATAAATAGTTCCTAAACCAAAATGTTCATATAAACGAGATAATCACGCAACTAGGGACTAAGGTTGACCAGATGATAACCCATAATAAGATGCTTGAAACTGAGATCTCACAAAAAGCTCAAACATAAGCCACACAAACTACACCTGTGTCATACCCCCAAATTTTCCCATCACATTTTTACTTTCAGGCTCATACAATAATTCAAGGCTCAAGGTTTAATCTAAGGCATACTCTCCTAATCAAAGACCTCCTGAACTAGGGATTTGTATTCTCTTAAGAAAATTGATGAATTAAGGTCTCCAATGGATTTCATATGGCGTATTAGGTTTCAAACTATCCCCATGCCAAAATTCAAGCTTCAATTCTAAAGATTGCTCATTCAATTGCTCAGATAGTCAACAGTCGACTAGTTTGACCTAAAAGTCAATTATGGTCAAAGTACAGTCAAAATTCCTGATTTTTGGTCAACATCCTTATTTTGAAGTGTCATTCATCATTTGATCAAGGGTTGATGATTATTCATCAAGGAAAGCTCAGAAATCAACAAAAGTCCAAGTTACTGAATTAGGGTTTCTAAGCAAAAGTAAAATGTATTTTGACTGGCCATAAGTCTCATACGCCTTATCAGAAATTCCCCAACCAAAGCTCATTCTCAAGGAAATTCAATTCTCTACAACTTTGATGTTGGGCCCAAGTGAAGGATAGAAAAACACTTAGAAAGGGGGGGTTTGAATAAGTGTAGTCTTAAAAACTTAAACGATAAAAACAAATTGCACAGTTGTTTTTATCCTGGTTCATTGTTAACTAAACTACTCTAGTCCACCTCCACGGAGTGATTTACCTCACCTGAGGATTTAATCCACTAATCGCAACAGATTACAATGGTTTTCCACTTAGCCCACGACTAAGTCTTCTACAGTATCCTGATCACAACCTGATCACTCTAGGAACAAATGCTTAGACACAAGCTAAGACTTTCTTAGAGTATCCTGACCACCACGTGATCACTCTAATTACAACTGCTTAGACACAAGCTAAGACTTCCTAGAGTATCCTGATCAACACTTGATCACTCTAGTTACTTACAAATTAATGTAATCAATTCTAAGAGTATTACAAATGCTTCTTAAAAGCTATAATCACAACAGTGATATTTCTCTTAACGTTTAAGCTTAATCTCACTAATATATTACAACAGCAATGTAGTGAGCTTTGATGAAGATGAAGTTTCTGAGCTTTGAGTTTGAACAGCGTTTCAGCAAGTTAATTGTTAGCAAATTCGTCCACATTGCTTCTCATCAGAACTTCATTTATATAGGCGTTTGAGAAGATGACCGTTGGGAGCATTTAATGTTTTGCGTATTCCGTACAGCATTGCATTTAATGTTTCACTGTTTTGTCAACTACCTCGATCCTTGTTCACGCTGTGTCTACTGACGTTGCCTTTAATAGCTTCCAACGTTCCTTTTGTCAGTCAGCGTAGCCTGCCACCTGTACTTTCTTCTGATCTGATGTTTGTGTATACAACGTTTGAATATCATCAGAGTCAAACAGCTTGGTGCATAGCATCTTCTTGTCTTCTGACCTTGAAGTGCTTCTGAGCGTGATACCATGAGAACTTCAGTGCTCCTGCTTCTGATCTCAAGTTCTTTTGATGCTTCCATAGACCCATGTTCTGATTCTGCCTTGACCATCTTCTAATGTCTTGCCAGACCATGTTCTGATGTTGCATGCTGAACCTTCTGAGACAAAGCTTCTGAGCGCTGATTTGTGCATACTCTTTAAGTATTTCCTGAAAGGGAAATTGCAATGTATTAGAGTACCACATTATCTCACACAAAATTCATATCCTTGTTATCATCAAAACTAAGAATATTGATCAGAAAAAATCTTGTTCTAACAATCTCCCCTTTTTGATGATGACAAAAGCATATATAAATGATATGAATTTGCGATCAGAAAGAGCAGACGGCTAAAGACAAATTACACAGCTATAGCATAAGCATGTGAATATGTCTCCCCCTGAGATTAACAATCCCCCCCTGAGATGAATAATCTCCCCCTGAAATTAATACTAGAAGAATTTTATAAATAAAAGACTTCCCTGATTATTTCGGTAGAGACGTTCACAGTGCTTGATCTTCAGAACATTCATGACTTCTGATTTCTGCTTCCATAGGACAGCTTCAGAACATTGAATTTCTTTAGATCCTCAGAACATACACAACTTCTGACTTCTGCTTCCATCGGACAGCTTCAGAACTTGAATTTCTTTGATCTTCAGAACATTCACAGCTTCTGACTTCTGCTTCCATCGGACAGCTTCAGAACTTGAATTTCTTTGATCTTCAGAACATTCACAGCTTCTGACTTCTGCTTCCATCGGACAGCTTCAGAACTTGAATTTCTTTAGATCTTCAGAACATTCACAGCTTCTGATTCTTGCTTCCATTTGGACAGCTTCAGAGCTTGAATTTCTTCTTTCATCACTTCATGCTAGATTGTATCAGAATATTGTTGAATGTACCAGAGCATCATCAGAGCATCTCTACATCCTGAAATGTTACAGAACAAAACTAAACAACAAAAGTCAGCATGAATGAATCAGAACATAAAATATGTTTCAGAACACATAATATGTATCAGAGGCATATAAGCCATATAGAATGTATCAGAACAAATAGACATAATGTTTCAGATCATATTCTATCATCATAATATCTGAACATTCTTCCTTCTTGCTTCTGATTCTGAAGCTTCATAGCACTCAGCTTGCTTCAAGAATCCAAGAACTTGATTCATCTTGTTGCTTCTCATGTTGATCTTGAATCTTCAATTCCTGCAACAACACAAATTAAAAACATAGAACTTTGCAAGTTCTGTTAGCAAAGCAACTGATTAAATCAAATCATTTATCACATATTTCTCCCCCTTTTTGTCATATCATCAAAAACATAACAGATTCAGATAAAAACAAAAGGAAACACACGGAAGAAAATGATGATTTTCATTGAAGTTCAAACAGACAAGTACAGAAGTACACGAAGAGAAGGAAGACAAGATGCACAAAACAGATGCAGCAAAAACAGAAACAAAACAACTAAGACTCAATCTAAGATGACCCTAGCCTTGACAAGATCTTGGCCAGCATCTCTTGAACCCCATTGTTGTGCTCATTCTGCTTCTCTATGAACGCTCTAAACTTAGCATTGACTGAGCTTTGCTCATCCTGGTTCTTCTGAAGAACATCCAGAGTCCTTGCAAGACGGGAAGGTTCATCAGAAGAAGCTTCACAGCTTCTATCCAACGGGATGGCATTCTGATCTGTAGCTTCCATTGATAGATCATTTGCAGGGATTTCCTCAACAGGAACTGATTCAGCAACATGATCTTCTACATCTGCTTCTTGCATAGAAGCATCTTCATATTCTGCAGCTGGAATCTCATAATCTCCATTCTCAAGTGCCTGAAGAATGGCAGCTAGATTCCTGGGGGCAGAAGGACCTTCAACTTCTGGTGGGTCAACAACTTCTGGAATGACCAAGCTTGGGTCTTCCTTAGAAGGGTTTTCCCTCAAAAAGTCAAAGAGGGTCTTGAAATCCCCGAGCAGAACTGGATATTGAGGTCTCCAGACCACAATTTCCCTGCAAGGATTAGCTTCCAATGCAGCAGCCAGTCTTGCTTCTTCCAATTCATCCACAAACTGCTTCTCCTCAGCAGCAACACAATTTTTGAGAGGATGGTAGTATATACCATTATCACCCTCCAGAAGGTAACCAGGGTAACCAGGGGCAGCAGCCACTAGTCTTTTCTGTACTCCCATTGCTTCTACTTGAAAATACTTGCGAAATCTTTTCCAGAGATTTCTTGTAGAAACATCATCCAGACCATTTAGAAAGGCATCCTTCAGAAAGTCTAGACTGCTAATCACCTCATGTCTGAAAAGTTCCAGGTAGGTATAGGGTTCAGGTTCAGGCGGATTGAAGGTGAATTTGTATTCAGGGTAGAGAAGACAGTAGGGTTTGGATTTTCTGGTAGGTAAGGGATGGGATATAGAAGGTGGAGGTGCGGTGGATGAGGAAGAAGGGATATCTGAGAGAATGATTGATGAGGATGGAATATCAGAAAGGATAGGTTGAGAAGAGGATGGAGTATTTGTAAAAGAAATTGGTGAGAAAGATTTATCAGAAGGAGTTGGGGGAAGAATACTTAGAGGTGTGGGGTTTAGAATGGGAGAGGAGAAAGATGATGGAGAAGTATTTGGTAAAGTGAAGTTTACTTTTGGTTCAGATGGAGGTGATTGGAGAGACGGTTTAGGGACAAAAGGAGGTGGAGTAAAAACCTGCCTGGAGATTTGTATAGAAGAAGAAGATCTGGTTCTGCGAAAGGAATCTCTGATCCTTTTCTCCCTTCGTTCGTCAGAGTCCACCTTGTCAGGATCATAGGTGACCCTCAACTTCTTGGCTTTCTTAACTTCATCTTCTCGGGCTTTTCTTTTTAGCCTAGCCTTTAGTTCCTTCTGATCCTTCTTCAGAAGATCAGCTTTGGACGGAAGCACTCTGCCACGGATCCAAGCAGGATCAATATCTAATTGCTTCCTAACACAATCTTCTAGATAAAGCTTGACAACCTGCTGCAGTTCTTTTTGAAATAAAGAGGCAAAACCTTCAACAGCAACTCTTCTTGACAGGATGTCAGGAAAGCTTGTGCACACAGAAGGTACATTATGAATGAGTTCCAGTCTGAACAAATCCACACCATTGAAAATGGGACCTTGAACTACTCCAAGAAAATGGGACGCATTGAGTTTTCTGATGGAGTCCAGCACTTTGCTTTCAATCAGAATGTCTGAAATCATTCTTCCAAAAGGAATAGTCGTTCTTGGAATATGAGGGTACTTCGCCCTTTCGTCTTCTCTTGACTCAAAGATAGAAGTCTTCAGATTCTCAAACAGAATATGAGAGATGTTGATCTCAGTCTTTTTGCCAATGCAGAAAAGAGTATACTTGTGATCCGGACTGATGTAGGAGGAGGAGAGCATCCTCTTTCTATGGTGAAGGGAACCCAGAATAATTTCAGCCCATACTTTATAAAACGGCCTTAAGGTGCCCGTGTTATTAGAGTCAATTCCAAAGGTCAGAGAGATTTGTTGTTCAACTTTAGATCAGTCAACTATTGCATGTCGAAAACCAGACCAACCTTCTTCATCATTCAGATTGTACAGCTTCCTGATGAGCTTTTCAGTGATAACCACTTCATGCCCTAGCACGAATGAAATGATGGCAGTTGGGGTAACCGTTGCATGTACCCAGAAATCCTTCACAAGTTCAGGATAAATTGGACCAACCAATCTATCAAGATATTTAGACCATCCTTGCTCAAAGATTCTTGCATCACACTTAAAGCCATTTGCTTTTAGGTTGTTGATGTCCACAGCAGATTCACATAGAACTTCCAGTTCTTCCGTGGGTATTAAGCAAGTTTTCAATGGAGCATACTCATATTTGCGTAGAAGGATCTGTGAAGAAGTGAGTCTTTCTTTTGAATTTGATGAACAAGAAGATGAGTTCATGATGATTATGCCTTGAGATCAAATCAAAAACTAGGGTTTGTAAAAACAGATGCAACGAAAGGGATGCACAAAAGAGAGAGAGAGAGAGAGAGAGAGAAAGAAGGAATGAAGGTGAAGCGGGTTATTTAAATGATTTGAAAATAAAGAAATCATTATGCATTTAATGAGAAATGACATTAGGAGAGAGAACACGGTAAATGAAATGATTTAACACAGTTACCTAGGTCGGCGTCTTTTCAACTGCACGCTTTGTACTAACCGTACATACACGTGTTCACTATCAGATAATAGATGACAGCTGTAAAATTTTGAATAGACTTTACGCCTTCTGATTCTGATCACTGCTTCTGATTGTCATTCTTAAGAAATGATCTGGTTCTGATAGGATCATCTTTCTTTCCAAGGATCTCATGTTCTGAATGAGCTGAGGCAAGTCTAGGTGATCTTCTGACTGTTGGTTCTTCAGAAATCCTAAGATTCTCTAAAGATGCAGCAACTTGATCTTCTGATCCATTGCTTCTGAGACTGCCAGCTTCTGCAGCTTTGCTTCTTGGTTCTTCAACTTCTGATATATCAATATCAAAATCTGCAAAATTCTCAAACTGCTTTGGTTTTTCAAGACCAAGCTTATCATCAAACCTGATATTGATTGATTCTTCTACAATCAATGTTTCAGTATTGTATACTCTGTAGCCTTTAGAGCATTCAGAATATCCAAGAAGGAAACACTTTTGTGCTTTAGAATCAAACTTACCAAGATGATCTTTAGTATTCAGAATAAAACATGCACATCCAAAAGGATGGAAATATGAAATGTTGGGCTTTCTGTTCTTCCACAATTCATAAGGAGTCTTATTTAGAATAGGTCTGATAGAGATTCTATTCTGAATATAACATGCAGTGTTTATTGCTTCTGCCCAGAAATGCTTAGCCATATTGGTTTCATTGATCATGGTTCTGGCCATTTCTTGTAGAGTCCTATTCTTTCGCTCTACAACTCCATTTTGCTGTGGAGTTCTAGGACAAGAGAAATCATGGGCAATACCATTTTCTTTGAAGAACTCCTCAAAGAATCTGTTCTCAAATTCGCCACCATGATCACTTCTGACCTTTATGATTTTGCACTCTTTCTCAGATTGGATCTGAGTGCAGAATTCAAAGAACACTGAATGAGACTCATCCTTGTGTTTCAAGAACTTTACCCATGTCCAGCGGCTATAATCATCAACGATGACTAATCCATATTTCTTCCCTCTGACAGATGCTGTTTTGACTGGGCCAAACAGATCAATGTGCAAGAGTTCTAACGGCCTTGAGGAAGAAACAACATTCTTAGACTTGAATGCAGGTCTGGAGAACTTGCCCTTCTGACATGCTTCACAAAGAGCATCTGATTTGTATTTCAGATTAGGGAGTCCTCTGACCAGATTTAGTTTGTTAATTTGAGAAATCTTTCTCAAACTAGCATGTCCTAATCTTCTGTGTCAGACCCATTGCTCCTCAGAAACAGACATAAGACAAGTCACCTTCTGCTTCTCAAGATCAGAAAGATCAATCTTATAGATGTTGTTCTTTCTCTTGCCTGTAAATAGGATTGAGCCATCCTTCTGACTTACAGCCTTGCAAGACTTTTGATTGAAGATTATATCATAACCATTGTCACTTAATTGACTTATGGACAATAAGTTATGCGTTAATCCTTCAACAAGAAGTACATTAGATATGGAAGGAGAGTTACCAAGACTTATGGTTCCAGAGCCAATGATTTTGCCCTTCTGATCTCCTCCAAACTTGACTTCTCCACCTGGTTTAAGCACCAGGTCTTGGAATGTAGACCTTCTTCCCGTCATGTGTCGCGAGCACCCAGAGTCCAGGTACCATGACATTTTGCTTTTTGTCCTCTTTGCCGCCAAGGATATCTGCAACAGAAATTATCTTCTCCTTAGGTACCCACAATTTCTTGGGTCCTTTCTTGTTAGTTCTCCTCAAGTTCTGATTGAACTTGGGTTTAGCAAAATATTTAACAGGAGGAACAGCATGATATTCTTTAGGTTTGTCAGCATGATATTTCTTAGGATGTGTCACAAGCTTCTTGGTGTGAACAGTGTTAAACTTCTGTGTATGTGAAGTGATCCTAATATCATGTGCATGGCCATATTTGAACTGATCATACAATGGTTTGTATGTGATCTTCAGATCATCAATGGGTTCAAATTTATGTGAGGTATCACCCTTATAGCCAAAACCAAACCTTCTGTTTCCAAAAACACCATATATCATAGAAGCAAGATGACTTCTGCCAATACTTCGAGTCATATTCTTTCAGAATATGATTCATGCTAGGAATGGATTTTTCTGTTTCAGAAGGAGATCCACTATCTTTGGATAGATTTAAAACTTTTTCCTTCAGTTCAGAATTTTCCAATTCCAGCTTCTTAGTTTCAAATTCAAACTGCTTTTTCAGCTTTTTGTATTTGATACTAAGATGAGCCTTGAGTTCCAGAAGTTCTGTTAAACTGGAAACTAACTCTTCTCTAGAAAGTTCAGAAAATACCTCTTCAAAATCTAATTCTGATGTAGATTCTGATCCATCATCTTCTGTAGCCATCAGCGCAAAGTTGGCTTGCTCTCCTTCAGAGTCTGATTCTGATTCTGATTCAGAATCATCCCATGTTGCCATAAGACCTTTCTTCTTATGAAACTTCTTCTTAGGTTTCTCCTTCTGAAGTTTTGGACACTCGTTCTTGTAATGTCTAGGCTCATTGCACTCATAGCAGACAGCCTTCTTCTTGTCAGATCTTCTGTCACCAGAAGATTCTCCTCGTTCAAATCTTTTTGAACTTCTGAAGCCTCTGAACTTCCTTTGGTTGCTCTTCCAGAGTTGGTTTACCCTTCTGGAGATCATGGACAGTTCATCTTCTTCTTCAGATTCTGATTCTTCAGGATCTTCTTCTCTAGCTTGAAAAGCGTTAGTACATTTTTTAACATTTGATTTTAACGCAATAGACTTACCTTTCTTCTGAGGCTCATTTGTGTCAAGTTCAATCTCATGACTCCTCAGGGCACTGATCAGCTCTTCCAAAGAAACTTCATTCAGATTCTTCGCAATCTTGAATGCAGTTACCATTGGGCCCCATCTTCTGGGCAAGCTTCTGATGATCTTCTTTACATGATCAGCTTTGGTGTAGCCTTTGTCCAGAACTCTTAATCCAGCAGTCAGAGTTTGAAATCTTGAAAACATCTTCTCAATGTCTTCATCATCCTCCATCTTGAAGGCTTCGTACTTCTGGATTAGTGCAAGAGCTTTGGTCTCCTTAACTTGAGCATTTCCTTCATGAGTCATTTTCAAGGACTCATATATGTCATGGGCCGTTTCCCTGTTAGATATCTTCTCATACTCAGCATGAGAGATAGCATTCAGCAAAACAGTCCTGCGTTTGTGATGATTTTTGAATTCTTTCTTTTGATCATCAGTCATTTCGCTTCTTGTGAGCCTTACACCAGTAGCTTTAACAGGATGTTTGTAACCATCCATCAGAAGATCCCATAGTTCACCATCTAGACCAAGAAAGTAACTTTCCAGTTTATCTTTCCAGTATTCAAAATTTTCACCATCAAATACTGGTGGTCTAGTATAACCATTGTTACCATTGTATTGCTCAGCAGAGCTAGATGTAGATGCAGTTGGATTTGTTTGAACTTCACCAGCCATCTTTTACTGAAGCGTTTTTCTCTTCCTGAATCTTTTCTAAACACGGTTAAGTGCTTGCACCTTAGAACCGGCGCTCTGATGCCAATTGAAGGATAGAAAAACACTTAGAAAGGGGGGGGGGGTTTGAATAAGTGTAGTCTTAAAAACTTGAACGATAAAAACAAATTGCACAGTTATTTTTATCGTGGTTCGTTGTTAACTAAACTACTCTAATCCACCCCCACGGAGTGATTTACCTCACCTGAGGATTTAATCCACTAATCGCAACAGATTACAATGGTTTTCCACTTAGCCCACGACTAAGTCTTCTAGAGTATCCTGATCACAACCTGATCACTCTAGGAACAAATGCTTAGACACAAGCTAAGACTTTCTTAGAGTATCCTGACCACCACGTGATCACTCTAATTACAACTGCTTAGACACAAGCTAAGACTTCCTAGAGTATCCTGATTAACACTTGATCACTCTAGTTACTTACAAATTAATGTAATCAATTCTAAGAGTATTACAAATGCTTCTGAAAAGCTATAATCACAACAATGATATTTCTCTTAACGTTTAAGCTTAATCTCACTAATATATTACAACAGCAATGTAGTGAGCTTTGATGAAGATGAAGTTTCTGAGCTTTGAGTTTGAGCAGCGTTTCAGCAAGTTAATTGTTAGCAAATTCGTCCACATTGCTTCTCATCAGAACTTCATTTATATAGGCGTTTGAGAAGATGACCGTTGGGAGCATTTAATGCTTTGCGTATTCCGTACAGCATTGCATTTAATGTTTCACTGTTTTGTCAACTACCTCGAGCCTTGTTCACGCTGTGTCTACTGACGTTGCCTTTAATAGCTTCCAACGTTCCTTTTGTCAGTCAGCATAGCCTGCCACCTGTACTTTCTTCTGATCTGATGTTTGTGTATACAACGTTTGAATATCATCAGAGTCAAACAGCTTGGTGCATAGCATCTTCTTGTCTTCTGACCTTGAAGTGCTTCTGAGCGTGATACCATGAGAACTTCAGTGCTTCTGCTTCTGATCTCAAGTTCTTCTGATGCTTCCATAGACCCATGTTCTGATTCTGCCTTGACCATCTTCTGATGTCTTGCCAGACCATGTTCTGATGTTGCATGCTGAACCTTTTGAGACAAAGCTTCTGAGCGCTGATTTGTGCATACTCTTTAAGTATTTCCTGAAAGGGAAATTGCAATGTATTAGAGTACCACATTATCTCACACAAAATTCATATCCTTGTTATCATCAAAACTAAGAATATTGATCAGAACAAATCTTGTTCTAACACCAAGGTCAAGAAATGCTCCCGCCTAAGAGATATAAGTCAAAACATTACAGGTCCTTCTAGAAGCTCGCAAAATGCTGTTTTTTGTCAGGAGGCATATCACTAAGATAAAATCTTCAAATGCAAAAAAGGTTCCAAAGTGGCTTGTAGAAGACACCTTGAGCTTTCCAGAAAGCCCTAGATCATCTCCATATGACAAATATTGAATGATTTATGGCTTGCACAAGTTGGATAAAATTTGGAAAATACATGAAACCCTAATTGGTGATTTTCACGATTTTGAGTAATGGGCCTATAAATCTAAGTTATCCACGTGATATTAAGCTTATTGAGAGCCCATGCATCCATTCCCATTTATTTTATGGTTTTATTTCAATTATTCTTGATTTTATTCATTAAAATCAATTTAAAACCAAATAAAATCATAACTAAATGAGAGAATATCCCTTGAATCAATTCCCATTCATTTATTTATATCCAAACCCAATCAAGGGGATTCAAATTCGTGCAAACACGATCATGGAGGAATATTGGCTAGAAATAGAAAGATTTATTTGATTTTTCAATCAAATTTCATCCCTCCAATCACATGATTTATTTCTAAAGATATTTGACCTAATTCACCTTCTATACATTGACAATATATTCAACCAAATAGGGGACTTTTTCCAGCCAAGAGAATAGGATTCTAAGGTGCAAAAAAATTCAAGAACAAAGCAAGAATCGTACCAATACTTCCAACAAGTTTCAGACCCAACCACCAATCCAAATCATCTCCTGAGTGACTATATGGTAAGCCTAGGTAGTTAGTAGCACTTTACTACGTATGGAATTCGTGTGTCATGATCATCATCTTTGGTTTATATTGTAAAATTTCGTATCACATGTATTTTTGAGTTTTAACGTGATTTGTTGACATGTATGAGTTATTGACGTTATTTGGAGCGACTTTGAATCCTTGGGCACAAGCTGGGACGTCAGAATCACAAGATGCCATGGCTAGGGCATGCTTCTTGTTTTGTTCGTATTACAATGTGCAGGCCGTTTCAAGACAAACCGATGCCATCATCATGTTCGGAAGGGTCAAACTAATAAATTTGGGCGCTTTTGTTTGATTGCTAAACGTAAAATTGCTGAGTTTGATTTTTGCAGAACAGACCTAACAAAATTCGCAGGAAAAATCGTGACAAAAACTGCAACAGAGTCCGTAGGAAAGAAGGACAGGGATGATGAACAGTGTCCTGTGACTTTTGGGACACACGTGCGACGCTAGGATTGGCCAGTCAAAACTCGTTCTCTCTCCAATACGTGTGTGATCTCTCTATTGGCTAGTCAACTCTGCCACGCCCTCTCTCTATTTCTGATTGGCCCGTTCAAATGATAAGGGGCCCACGTTTGACTTCCATTTTGAATTTCTTGTTTTTTGACTTTATTATACTTATTCATTCAAAGTTGTTTAGTTTAATGAATGGACACACAACAGGAGTGGCAAAAGCGTCTTGATGCTAAGTGTAAGGGCCTGGGTTCAAACCCTACCCTTGACACTATTATTTTTTACCAATTTCCTTTGTTGTTCCCTACAGATTCAGCGTAGTTCACCCATGACAGGACACGGTACGCCCTCAAGTACCAACTATTGGATTTTCATCAGCCCAGATCTGAAGGATCAGGATTGCTTGCCCACCGTGGACACTCAGGAGACATCCACACGCAATCAGGCGCCCAGGTTTTTTTATTTTTTATTGTGTTCATTATTTTTTTAGTTAGCTATTTTTCTATTCTCTTTTTTTTTTTTTTGTTAACTAATTTAAATTAGTTTATTTAGCTAATAACCAATGGACAAATTAGAATTAGGGTCTATTTAATTAATTAGTTCTTTCTTTAATTTAATAAAATTAGGATTAGTATTTAATTATTAATTTAGATTTTAGTTTAATTAATCTAATTTAAGATTTAATTTAGGTTAATAATTAACTTAATGTAGGATTAATTTAATTTAGCTAATTTAGGTTAGGGTCAATTTATTAATTGTTTTGATCAAATTAACCGATTGCGATGATTAATAATAAGTTATTTAATTCGCCATCACCCTTAAACAATTAAAATAATCTAATCCAAAAAACAAATTAATTTGCTAATGGTTGTAATCGAATCGATCGATTATGATAATTAGTAATAAAATCGATACTTGTTAATTTGTTAATTATGTTGATCAAAGCTACTGATCAACGCAATTAACAATACTAAGGTTTAAAATACTAAATAGGTTTGTATGCCGCGAAATAATTCATTAACATTTCACAAACTACGAACTACGAAACTGCGATAATTGCATAACTGCGAACTGCAATTTAAAACACACTACAACATACAAATTACAAAGGCGTACAACCTCTAAAAACACCAACATATCCCGAACTACGTAGACTCTGATCCTCCATAAGGAGGTACGTAGGCACTTGGTAACAAGGCGAGTCCCCTTCCCCAAAATTTCAAATAGGTTTAAGGTTTGCCCTATTTAACTGTCTGTCACCTTTCTTTATTAGCCATAAACCATTACCTTAGACAAAACCTTAGAAAAGGGTTAAGGGTGCCTAACACCTTCCCTTGACCTGATTATAATAACTTATCCAGATCTCTAAAACTTCGTAGGGTTTCCTATTCGCCCTGGCAGAATAGGTGGCGACTCTAAAATCTTAAATTTTAGGGCAGGTTGCTACAACCAGGAGGACAATTCCCTAGACAACCTCAACCCAATCCTAGAGGGAAAGAAAATGCCATTACCTTAAGAAGCAGAACCGCTTATGATGGACCTAAAAACCCAATCTTGAGCGCACTCGAAAAGCCTAAGGAAAATGTCGTACCCATGGACCAAGTAGAGAAACCAGAGGAACCTGAAAAGCAACCAAACCAAGGAGTAGAAACAAAAGATAAAGATTATACAACACCGCCACCATATAAGCCACCAATTCCATATCTGTAGAGACTTAAACAAACCAAAATAGAAAACCAATACAAAAAATTCATCTAGGTGATAGAAAAACTCCATGTAGAAATCCCTTTTACCGAAGCAATCACCCAAATACCATCATATGCTAAGTTCTTAAAAGACATTCTATCCAACAAACGCAGACTCGACGATCCTAAACCTTTAGAATGAAACTTCATTTCCGAAAATAAACTTTCCAAGAAAGAAAAGGACTCTAGAAGCTTTTCCATTCCTTGCATCTTAGGAAATCATACGATCGACAAAGCTTTCCTAGACCTAGGAGCGAGCGTAAGTTTAATGCCTTTGGCGGTTTGCAAGAGGAAAAACTTAGGAGAACTTCAGCCAACTAAAATGTCCTTACAATTAGCTGATAGATCTGTCAAATATCCTATGGGCATATTAGAAGACATACCAGTTAAAATAGGTCAGCTATATATCCCAACTGATTTCGAAGTAATGGATATTAAAGAAGATGACGAAATCCCGATTCTCCTAGGAAGACCATTCTTATCAACAGCCGGAGCCATAATAGATGTTAAAAAACGAAAATTAGCTTTTGAAGTAGGAGTTGAAAAGATAGAATTCATTCTTTCAAAGTTTTTAATGGCACCAGTGGTAGGAGATGCATGCTATGCCATCGATATCATTGACGAATGTATAAATGAACTTGAGCGAGATGAATCTTTAATTAAACTGCCTTCGACCCCCATTTTGGAGGATGATAGATTCAAGAGAATGGAACCCTACATTGATGACAACCTCTATGAATGTTTAGCTCTTACCCCAGATCATATGCCGTGTCCTAAAAAGCTGTCATACCCTAATTTTGACCCCCCTGAGATGTCACACCTCCAGACATTTCATCAAAACTAAAGACAGGTACTCAGAGCAGTCACTTGTTTATCTGGTACTCAGTCGAGGGTGTTCAAGGACAAAGGAGCTTTGGCAAAGGAACAATCAATAAGAGAATGACCTCTAATACAATCACAAGACTTAAATGATTCATTTATTCACCTATGTTGATTAGACACCAGTCATCAGGACTTAGGTTTGCTCAGGTCACCAGACTAGGGTTTTGAGCCCATCAAGGACTAAAATCAGGGACCACATTTGGGAAACCCTAAAAAGCTCCAGGACATCACTCAAAGGGTTCAATAAGCTTCAAATGATCCATATGAAAATATCCACTGGGCATTGTACCTCAATTCAAGATCTACAATCATCAATTTCATCTGGTCTACAATTAGGGTTTTTGACCCAATTCACCTGGACAATTGACTTTTAATCAGGACATGGATCCAAAACTCAAAACATGGCTCAAGAACCTCTATTACCTCAATATTTCCATTCATATCATTCATTTTAGGAGGAAATCTTGATTCATCACAATAGTCCAAGATTTCACTTCATTTGGAAAAACTCAACTGTACAAGATCACCTTTGACTTTTAGGGTTTTGGATCAAGACATGACTTTTAAGGATCAATATCATCAATATATGATTATTAAAGTCATTTGACCAAGAAAAATCAAGAAAATCAATCAAGAATCAAAAAGTCAAAAATTAGAGCCAAGTGGTGATTCACCAAAGGAATCTTCTCCCAACCAATTAGAGCTCAATTCTGCATCAATTTTGTCCCCTAAGATCAAGCTAAACCGATGGCTAGGGAGTGGTATCAAAGAAGTCATCATTGTATATGGATCTTTCTCACATTTCTTCATAACCAAGAAACCAAGTTAACCTCATTAAGCAAAGCTCACTCTCCCTAATTTGTTCTGAATTTTTGCCTATAAATAGAAGAGCATACCTCAGTAGTTAGACACACCAAAGCAACAGAAATCTTGCTTTCTCTCTTCTTCCCTCATACTTAGGTTTTTCAAAGGTTCTTTGGCATGAAGAGTTAGATTCTTCAAACAAGAGCTCTTCCTTTGAAAGTAAGTATTCAAACACATCAAAGGAGGTATTTAGAGGTGATCCAAACGCCTGGAACACTTCTGTACGTGGAGGATCAACATCTTCACCTCTCACTTGGAGCCATATCAGTTGAGGTCGGGCAAGAAGTTCTGGGGAGTTCTAACTCAAACTAAGCATCTCAACACCTTCCTAGAGGATCATTGAAGCTATTTGGATCGTTGCAACAGCTCTGTAACGCACTTTGATCAGAGCTCAATCTCCATTTTAGAGGTAAGTTTCATAAGCTTCAAACTTTATGATTCATGCTTCATAAATCAAAACTTGTTATACCAACAAGTTCCTGCACCTAAGAGGATCATTAACCCTCAGTCAATTGCATCATATCATGCATATAGAGTATTTCATGTTAATTTTCAGTTTTAGGGTTCTTAGTGTTCATGCGTGCGAATTTTTAATTACACTGAAAATAAATAAAATCAAAGGATACCATCATAATCCTTGTTCAAAAACGAACAAAATCCATGTTTACATCTTTAAGTTTGGTTGAGAAACGAGGAAGATAGCAAATTTAAAATTTTGAAGCTTGAGGTTGAAGATGAAGATGGTGGCGCCATTTTTCAAATTTCCCAGGAATGAGTTTATTTTATTTTGAATGATAGGCGTGTCATTTACGAATACATCGTAATGTCACAATGGTTACAGTGCGCGTCCAAAGTCTTGCCTTGCCCAAAGGTCCGGGGTTCGAACCCCCCTCAGACCTTTTATTCATTTTATTTTTAACTCATTTAAGCATTTGTTTTCAAATATAATGAGCTGGAGGTGTTTGTCTAAAAAGCCACGCGCGTGGTCCAGATGGTAAGTGTTTTGAGTGCTGACCTAGAGGGCGTGAGTTCAAGCCCTTTGGGAGACAAAACCTTATTTTTTATCACTTTTCCCATTCAATTTCTTCACAATTTCAACTAATTAATTCACCTATCAAATTAAATCATTTCCACTTGATTTTTCACACACTTCTCATTTAATATATCTATTTTGAAAATATCCAAAAAAATCACAAAATAATATATTATTTTAATATATTTTAATTAGGTTTAAAATCATATGTTTTAAGTATGTTTTAATACTTTAAAATATAGTTTTCTCTTGATTTTGCAAAATCTAATCTCTTGTAAATATTTTTTGGGATAAAACCCTAAATCATTTAGGTCTTAATTAGGTATAGATTTTGTCTTTACCCTAATTAAGTTGACTGTTGTCAACATTTCAAATTGTTTTCAAACTCTGATTAAACAGACGATCAAGGTTTACAGACAACAAAACCTTGTATCATTTCAACTCTCTTCAACTGTTTTTTCATAAACAGTAAATCAATTTCAATGGGCCTCTAATAGAGTGTAAGACCCAACAGCTTTTTCTTTTCATAGTTTGTTTTTCAAAACTGTATTTCTTTACAAAATCTTCTCATCTGTTTTCAAAACATTCATATGGTATTTGAAGAGCATTATTCCCGATGAAACTCTTCAGATACCTATGTGACCTAGTGTCCATTTTCACTCCTTCTGTTTTCAAAAACAAAAACATTTCAAAACTGTTTACAAATAAACATTCAACTGCTATCAATAAAAAACCAAGCTGATGGTAAGGCTTTGTACATACATCTTCAAAGGCCTCTACTCCATCCAGGTTAGGCTTTATAGCTTTCCATTTACAAGCTTTCATTTAAATTACTGTCAAAGATAAACTGTATATATAAATATATATATTGTTTAGAACTACGTCTGAGTACAACCTTAGGACAGATAAACTATATATATTATAGGACTATGGCCTAGGATTGAGAATGTCTTCCCGGTGAAGGATCTTTCGTAATTAGAATTCCTTAGTTCAAACCTCAAGATGAATTATTCCCGGTGAAACATATTGATAAAAGCCTTAGAACAAAAATAGGGCACATCCACCCAAGAGGAATTATTCCCGGTGAAACCTCTTACCCATTTGCTTAGAGCCAAAATAAGTTCAAAACCACATAGCTTTCTCTTGTGCTATAACAAGGACCCTCGATGACCCTCGATTAGCCTCCTCTTGGGCTTATAATACAAGGACCCACAAGCTTCTTAAAAGCATATTCCCAGATTCCTCTTGAGCTTGTACTCTTCAAACCAGACTTTAAACAAGCTAAGAATGTATCAATCTCAGTATTGAGTCCACCTTTTGGAATGAGAGACATGGACAGTTTCTATCACCCTTATTCTCAATCTTCAATAATTTTCCTCCTTAGAAGAGTCTAGGTTCCACATCTATCTATCCTCAGTTAGAGTCAGCCTTAATCTTGGGCTTTAACCAAGAAGTCTCAATTAATCCTTTCATCCTTTTATATCAATAGAGTGCTACCCAATCATTCATTAGTAAAATCCCTTGGAAAGGGTTATCCTCCAAAAATTTAGCTTTTAAAAGATAAATTCTCCAGCTGAGTAAACCCCTGGAGATGGTTAGCCTCCAAAAATTCAGCTTTTAACATATAAATTCTCCAGCTGAGTAAACCCCTGGAAATGGTTAGCCTCCAAAAATTCAGCTTTTAAAAGATAAATTCTCCAGCTAAGTAAACCCCTGGAAATGGTCAGCCTCCAAAATCAATCCTTCAAATCCAAATTCCCTGGAAAGGGTTAGCTTCCAAAATCATCTTTCAAACCTTCAAAGCTCCTCAATAGAGTCTAGGTCAATCACTCGAACAAATTTCCCAGTAGAGTCTATCTTTAAACCTGGGTCTTCCATTCATCAATCCCTGCTTAACAAAAGCACAATCCCCAGAAGGGTCAACCTTTAGTTTCTAAACAATAAAGTAATCCTCAACAGAGTAATCCCCTCTGAGTCAAAAGATCCCACACTGGTAGATCTTTCCCCATTTAAGAGTCAGCCACAACCTTGGGCTTTGTACAAGGCACATACTCCCCTTAGAGTCAAAACCCTACTCATAGGTATTCCCCTATCCAGAGTCAGCCACAACCTTGGGCTTTGTACAAGGCAAATAATAGAGTCTCCCCAGTGAGTCCTTCCCCTATCAAGTAGCCACAAACTTGGGCCTTGTACAAGGCAGATAAACATCATTTCTTGTGTCAAAAGATTCCTAACCTTCAGGATCTTTTCCCTAGAGAGTCAGCCACAACCTTGGGCTTTGTACAAGGCACAAAATAGAGTCATCCATACTCAGTTTCCTCAACAGTCAGCCACAACCTTGGGCTTCGTACAAGGCAAAAAACAATGTTTTCCCTAGCTAGAGTCAGCCACAACCTTGGGCTTCATACAAGGCACAAAATAGTGTCTCCCTAGGTAGAGCCAGCCACAATTCGGGGCTTTGTACAAAACACTAAATAAACCTTTCAATCAAAAACAAAATAAACACTCTCCAGCTAGAGTCAGCCTCAATTTTGGGCTTCATACAGAACACAAATCATTCAATCAAAAGTTAATTCCCAGTGGAGTCATCTCCCAGAGTCAATAAAAACCTTTTAAGCCTCAAGCTTGGGTCTCATACAAGCCAGCTAAAAATCAAATCTTTCATACAGTAGATAGACATAGCTTATCTCTATAGAGAGATATTTCTCCTATCTCACCACATTCAAACAGAAAAACAAACAAACTAACAAACATTTCAATTTCAAACATTCTCCCATTTAGGACTCTGAAAGGCATGCTCTGGCACATCCCCAGACTTGTACAACTTTCCCTAATTTGGTCGAGAATCTTTCTTTCATTCAAGAGACACGCGACTGGCATACTTGTACATCCAAGTAAGGTCCATCTCTTATGAAACAAACTCATCTTTTCTGTCACTTTTAATGTTTGTGGTGGAATAGTAGAAATACCTCTCTGTAAAGATGACTTCATGTCTCTTTACTGTAAACAGAGATTTAATTCAAGCTTCAACCTTGAGCTTCAAGCAAGGCACCCAAAAACAATTAATTTCCCTAATTAGTTCCCCGAACTACAAAAAGCTCTGACTTCCATTAGAGATATGTAGGCATGAGATTCACAAGGAATCTCAGCGAGCTAATCAAAAACCAAAAATAGTCGGTCTTTCAATTCAATTCAATTCTCTTTCCAAACACAAAGGAGAAACTTTCCCAATCAATTAGCAGCAAACACAAACACATAGACACAGAGAAGGTTCCCGTAGAGTACTACGGATATGTAGGGTGCTTAAAACCTTCCCTATGTATAACCGACCTCCCAGACTCCAGAATTTCTAGTCTAGGTGAATCCCCACACTTAGCAAACTCCTAGGGTTTATTTGAGATCTTTTTCCCCTTCCTCCTCGTAGGATAATTAAAAAGTTCGTGTGCTATCGTAGGAAGAACTAACTTAAAATTCATCCCACAAGGGCGCTTCTCTCCTTCAAAATTTCGCGTGAAGGGTTTAGCGTTCCGTCCTCCCAAGTGAAACGGGGAGGTAAAAAAAATGACACCACAGAAAAATGGCGACTCTGCTGGGGACAAGTAATAACCTTGGTTTTCATCCAAACCAATGGTTGACCTGTGCTGGTCCAACCCCAATGAAGAATTAGGGATACCAAATTCCCCCTCAAAAAAGAGAGGTCCTGCCTAACCTCTGTGTCATTTCATGTGTTTGTTGCATTTATACTTGCTATTATTATATGTTCTGTATCGGGAAAGGGATCGATTCCCCCTTGTGGTGAGAAATCCTATACCCCGATTTGAGTGCAACATAAGATAGGATAGAGGATGTATTCTCGGTGAAACCCTCATAATGGTTCCCAAATCTACTCTAGGGACTTGCCTGGCTGGTTGTGATTAACTGCGCCAATGCATTCCGAGACTGATTTGAACCAGGAGGACCTAGAAACACATTAACCCCACTTAAAGCCTCTTAGGACGTAGAGCAGTGATTACGAAAGTAATTGTCACGCAGATACTACACTCAGAGAAAACTCTCTTGGAGATACCAGTCAACGTATCTTTAAGATTGAGCAAAAGCTCTGAGACCCCTAGAACCCGTTCTACAGGTACAAAAATCCTTATCCATAGTTTACCCTTGGGCGAGATTTGCAATGTGACTCCATGACCACTATACCCTTCTATGCTATGTTTGTTAAAAACTCTTGTGTGCGCATTCATGCATTCATGCATTCATCATAATGATAAAAACAAAGAGTCTTTTTAGAGTCGTTTTTCAAGGAAATTAAATAACGAACGTTTTGAACTTCATAGAGTGAAAGAGAGAAACGGAGAAAGGGCTTAAGGATCTATACCATGGATTACGGAAGAAAGATAGCTAGGAAATACACCTTCAAAATTCCTAAGATCGAGGAATTGGAAAAGCTCGGAAGACTGGTGGTCAACCCTAGGCTTTCAAGGAGAAGTATGGAAAACTTCTGCCTCTTCTCAATACCAACATTTTGGATGGGATCCTTCCCACTTTGGTGCAGTTTAACGATCCAACGTATCACTGCATTACCTTTCCAGATTATCAACTCATGCCTACGTTGGAGGAGTACTCTCGTCTGGTTGGAATACCTGTGTACGCGCAAGATCCGTACTCCGGTTTGGAAAAGAATCCTGACGACGTCATCATTGCTGCAACTACTCCCTTGAACATAGTTGACGTCAGAACTCATATGGTGAGTAAAGGAGGAATCCAAGGATTGCCCTCCAAGTTCCTAATGGATCAAGCTCGGTACTTCGTCAGCATCCAAGATATGAGCGCTTTTAAGATCTTGGAATTGCTTATCTACGGATTGTTTTTGTTTCCTAACATTGACAACTTCGTTCACATCAATGAAATTAAGATCTTCTTGATTGGAAATCCAGTTCCAACCTTGCTTGCGGATGCTTACCACTCTGTGCATTCAAGAAACCTGCATCAAGGAGGATTAATCACATGCTGTATATCGTTGTTATACGAATGGTTTGTCTCGCACCTGCCGAAGTCTAGCACTTTTTGGAACATGAGGGATGGCCTTCACTGGTCACAGAAAATCATGTTCCTCACTTATTCGAACATTGATTAGTGTAGTCCTGACAACGACGAAACCAAGATCATCTTTAGTTGCGGAAGTTATCCCAACGTACCCCTTATTGGAACTAAGGGAGGAATCAGTTATAATCCAGATTTAGCCCGTCGTCAATACGGATATCCCATGAAAAACATATCAAGTAGTATTCAATTGGAGGGTACGTTCATCAAGAACATCGACGATCATGGTAACATGCTGAAAAAGGAAATTGTCCAAGCATGGCGTCTTGTTCACAGCAAAGGGAGAAGATTGTTAGGAAAATATCTTTGCATCTCCCTGGATCCTTACCTTCAATGGGTACACGTCAGGGCATTCAAGCTCAGGATGCCATACCAGCGTCAAGAACCTATTCTCCTAAGGGAACCAATCTGCCGTTTCTCCGCCGATGTTGAGAAACTACAAGCGGCATTAACCAAGGTGTGTGAAGAAAGGAATGCTTGGAGAAACAAGTATCGAATCGTCAACGCGGAAAATGTTGAGATTCAAAACATCCTAAGAAGGAAGGATGAGTTACTTGAAGTACTCGAATGACAAGTAACATAATCGTCACTTTCTCATCATATCCCTCCTGCTTCCCGGATCATCGATTAGCTCACGTTAGAGTTGGCTTTTCGTCAAAGTTTTAGAGTCCTTTCTCTCTGTTTCTCTATATTTCCCTTTTCAAAGTGTGTAATAAAACAGCGTTTTCTCTTAATCAATTAAAGGCTGATGTTTCATAACGTAATTATGGTGTTTCCTTTAAAAACATTAATTTAATTGCATGCATCGCTTTAGTCGTACGCACTGACACGAGAATTGTCGTGGTTCTAATCGTCACTTTCCTTTCTCCAGAAAGAGAGGAGGAGAAGGAGGTGAAGAAAGGCATTTAAGTTGTCTCATTCATACAACACTCGTTCAAGTCGCAAGAAAAGTATGGACGACTTAGAGCAAGAGAATGGAGAACTCAGAGAAGAGGTCACTACTCTCAAAGAATCTGTTGAAAGACTCAATAGTATGGTAGAAGCCCTGGTGGTTGCACAAATTCAACCTCCACCAGAAGAACCACAAAGGACTGTGGTTTCCGAGATTGTGTCTACTCCTATTCCTCAGTATACCATGCCACCCACCCGACCTTGGGGCATGCCGTATAAATTCATTCCAGACGGGTACATACCCCTAGATTCTGAAGTTCCAAGAGTCACAGTGGATATACATCCACCAGAGGGTTACAGACCTCCGGAAATTGAAGTTCCAAGAGTAACAACTATGGGTTTCACACAACAGAATGCTGAGATACCAAGATCTGCTGCCATCATAACTTCTCCACAGCCGATTGTGCATACTTTTCCTCTGCCAGGCGGACAAATGTATCATCACGCTCCCAGTGAGGACGGTGGTGTGTATGAAAGATTGGACGAGTTCTAGGAACAGTTTCTGCAAATGCAAAAGGAACTCAAGACTCTCCGAGGACAAGATCTATTTGGAAAGAACGCTGCAGATCTCTGTCTGGTTCCAAATGTTAATATCCCTCACAAATTCAAAGTACCAGATTTCGAGAAGTACAAAAGGAATTCTTGCCCACAAAGTCACCTCGTGATGTACGCTTGAAGAATGTCAACTCAGACTGATAATCAACAATTGCTCATTCATTATTTTCAAGACAACCTGACTGGTGCTGCACTCAAATGGTACATGAACTTGGACAATTCAGAGATTCGTACTTTTCGAGACCTCAGAGAGGCCTTCGTCAAACAGTATAAGTACAATCTGGATATGGCTCCCGACAGAGATCAACTCCGGGCCATGACTCAAAAGGATAAAGAGAGTTTCAAAGAATACGCTCAGAGATGGTGTGAAGTTGCTGCTCAAATTTGTCCTCCTCTTGAAGAGAAAGAAATGACAAAAATCTATCTCAAGACTTTGAGTCCATTTTACTACGGACGAATGATCGCTAGTGCCCCTAGTAACTTTACCAAGATGGTAAACATGGGCGTACGCCTAGAAGAAGTAGTTTGGGAAGGACGCTTGAACAAAGAATCGGAATCTTGTATTGGTCCTATGAAGTACAGAAGTTCTTTCCAAAAGAAAAAGGATCAAGACGTCAGCAGTATCTTACACAAAGCAAGAAAGAGGTTTCAACCTCAAGTTGCTACAGTAACTCCGGTTGTTAGCTCAGCGCCAGTCTATCAACCTCAGGTTTCTCAAAAACCATTTCAACAAAGGTCACAACAACCTTAGCAACAGGTTCGACCACCAAATTTCAACAACAATCGGGCACCAAGGTATCTTGCCTTTGACCCTGTACCGATGCCATATGGGGAATTGTTTCCAACTCTACTGGCAAAAGGACTCATTCAGACGAAGAGTCCTCCAAATCCTGCCAATGAATCTTTACCTTGGTTCAAGGCTGACCAATCTTGTCCCTATCATCAGGGGGCACCAGGTCACAGCAGTGAGAACTGTCTCAGTTTCAAGGTCGACGTTCAAAGATTAGCAAAGAGTGGAATGCTATCCTTCAAAGATACTAATACTAACGTCCAAGCAAATCCTTTACCGCAAAATAAAGAAGCTTCAGTAAATCTGGTAGATCAACACCCCAATGTTATTCAAATCTACGACATCCGTCATATAGGGTAAAATCTTGTCAAAATGCACGCTAGACAAGCAGGGTACGGCCACGTACCACCTCACAACTACCTCACATGTGAAATTTGTCCAAAGAATAATCAAGGATGTGCTGTAGTTCAAGCTGCATTACAAGAACAAATAGACTTAGGATGGATTCAACACATCCGAGTCAAAACTGAATGCGACATCAATATGGTTCAAGGATGTCCAGGAGAATACAAGATCTACAAAGTTGAAGATCTCGAAGGATCGGTAGTCAGGTTCCATAAGACTCTAAATGGACTTGCCTACTTTGGAACAGATTTCCATCCTTACAGTAGGTGCAGAATTTGTCGAAGAAATTCACGAGGATGTTTGCGCGTCCGCAATGACATTCAGAAACTGATGGATGACAATACCATTACAATTCTTGCCAAAAGAGAAGATGACGAAGTCTTTACCATATCTCCTCAAAATTAATCAAGTTGAGCCAATGCAAGTTAAGTATGACAGCAGGAAGACAGCAATTGCTCCATTAGTCATCTACTTACCAGGTCCTGTACCGTATGAGTCCAGCAAGGCTATACCATACAAGTACAATGCTACATTCATTGAAAACGGTAAGGAAATACCATTACCGTCTGTTGTCAACATTGCTGATGTGAGTCGAGTCACTAGAAGTGGACGAGTCTTCAACAGAACAATAGAAAATGTGGAGAAACCTTCGGAGGAAGTACCACATAGTCAAGACAATCATCCAACCAATGCTGTTCAAGTGAAAGAAAATGATGAGATCTTGAAATTAATCCAGAGGACTGAATACAACATTGTAGATCAACAGCTACATACTCCGTCTAGGATATCAGTATTTCCCTGCTATTGAGTTCTGAGGCTCATAGGGAAGCTCTACAGAAAGTTTTGGAACAAGCTTCCATAGAACCTGGTATAACCATAGGACAATTCAACGACATCATTGCCAACATCTCCGCAGGAACTAATCTGAGTTTTTGTGACGAAGATCTTCCTGAATAAGGAGTGGGCCATAACCCGCAACTCAACATCTCAGTTAGCTGCATGGGCGATGTTCTCACAGGGGTCTTAATAGATAATGTGTCCTCTCTCAACGTCATGCACAAACTAACCTTGTCAAGATTATCCTTCAAGGATTTCCCGTTAAGGGACAGTCACGTCATTGTCAAGGCGTTCGATGGTTCGAGAAAGTCAGTTTTTGGAGAAGTTGATCTTCCCATAACTATTGGACCTCACGCTTTCAAAATCACTTTCCAAGTTATGGATATCCACGCAGCATACAGTTGTTTGCTAGGTCGCCCATGGATTCATGAAGCTGCGGCAATTACTTCAACACTTCATCAGAAACTGAAATTCATACAAAATGACAAATTGGTAACCGTATGTGGAAAACGAGCTCTGATCGTCAGCAGCCTGTCATCATTCTCCGATATAGAACCAAAAGAAATCGTTGGAACTAAATTCCATGCACTTTCCTTGGACAAGGAAAAGGGTAAGGAGAAAGCAGCGTCTATTTCTTCCTACAAAGATGCAATCCAAGTTGTAAAGGATGGCACTACCAGTGGTTGGGGGCACATTGAGATTCCTACTAACAACAAGAACAGAACACGAGTTGGATTCTTTCCGACATCATCAAAGGCTACTCAAGGAATTTAGGTAGTCCTCTCAATTCAAGAAACTTTCCGTAGTGGAGGTTTTCTTCAACCTGTTCAACAAACAGTCAATACCATCGGTACGGAAAACACCGATGAGAGTTTTGAAGTGGAATGTCTATCCTACCTTCACAGATCAGGATACACCTCCCTAACAGAGTCTGGTTTACCTTGCTGTTATCTGACTAAGGGATTCGGAAGTAAGACTCAACCAAGCACTGACGAAGTAGCTAATAGCTTTGCCACCAGAAGTCATGTTTCATCAGAAGAAGTTCCTCCTATCCCCGAAGAAACCTGGGATACATTAGGAGAACCAAGTGGAAAATTCAACTACATGGTGAAATACTCCGCTCTTGAAAGTTCAAAAGTCTCTCTTGAAGACATTGTTCCAACTGGATGGAACATTTATTATGAGTACCTTACTCAGCCAAAAGAGATATACAAACCTTGCTATTCATCATCAGCATCTGGTGAAGTCATCATTGAGGATTATATCCCCAAGTCACCTTCCGAGGCTATAGATCTAGAGTATACATACCTAGTCAATGCCATCTTGGGAGAAGAGGAAGACCAAAATATATAAGAGGATGATCTCGAAAGTGTCTCCGACAACGAGTCTCTCCATTTAGAAGATTGGAAGTTTTCTCAAAAGAAAATCCGACATACTCCACTTGGAAATAGGTATGCTCACACAGCTCAGTCTGGTGAAGTAGAAGAAGATCGTCTGAGTGTTGCAAAGACAGTGGTTGGTAAATCAAGACCTACCACAGGCCAACTCAAGCCTAAGGTGCCAGATTACATTGTGCACAATGGGGTTTGCCACTATTGGACGGCTGTTGAAGTTTCGACTGTTATTCGCACTCCTAAGTAGGAACTTTCACCATTATTTTGTCCTCTCACCATAGCCCATGGTGAATAGATGTTTCATAGGGCTTTGTATTTTACTATTTCTTAGAAAAATGCCCCTCTTTGCTTTGCCCAAAGCAATAGAGCTTTGTTTTATAGGGTCTTTGTTTCAAGGAATGACTGTCGATAAATAAAAATGTCATTTTGTTCCTTCGTTAGTTTTTCCCTTTTCTCTTTTTTCGAAAATTGGTAATCCTAAAAAACACCCTTACAAAACATCAAAACATTTCATTAACTACATACACTGAGTCTTCCCTCGTTGTCTAAATAAAACTCATCACACATATGCAGATTAATCATAAAACACCCCGTTGAAACGTGTGATCACATGACTTCTCCAAGCTTTGGGTTTCCTGTATTCGAGGCAGAGGAAGAAGAAGACGAAGAAATATCAAAGAAAATTTCGCGGTTGCTTCAACAAAGGGAAGAGGCCATTCAGCCATGCAATGAGCCTCTAGAGATCATTAACCTTGGTTCCGATGGAAATAGAAAAGAGGTTAAGATTGGAGCTTCGCTCCGTTCAGAGATCAGAGAGAGTTTGATACAACTGCTCAAAGAATTCTCAGATGTCTTTGCTTGGTGCTATCAGGATATGCCAGGGTTGGATACCAGTATAGTGGAGCATCACTTACCATTGAAGCCAGAATGCCTTCCGGTCAAGCAAAAATTGAGAAGGACTCATCCGGAGATGGCCATGAAAATCAAAGAGGAAGTTCAAAAGCAAATCAACGCTGGTTTCCTCGTTACTTCAGAATACCCTCAGTGGTTAGCTAACAATGTTCCCGTTCCTAAGAAAGACGGAAAAGTCCACATGTGCGTCGACTACAGAGATTTGAACAAAGCTAGCCCTAAGGATGACTTTCCTCTACCACATATTGACATGTTGGTTGACAGTACAGCAAAATCCAACGTTTTCTCATTCATGGACGGATTTTCGGGATACAACCAAATTAAAATGGCACCTGAAGACATGGAGAAAACAACTTTCATCACCCCCTGGGGAACGTTCTTCTACCGCGTTATGCCTTTTGGACTAAAGAACGCAAGGGCAACTTATCAAAGAGCCATGACTACACTTTTCCATGACATGATGCATAAGGAAGTGGAAGTCTATGTGGACGACATGATTGCCATATCTGAAAATGAGGAAGATCATATACAGAATCTGTCAAAGTTATTTCAACGCTTCGCCTGAACCCCAACAAGTGTACCTTTGGTGTCTACTCAGGAAAACTCCTTGGTTTCATCGTCAGCAAACGAGGGTTTAAAATGGATCCAGACAAAGTCAAGGCAATTCAAGAAATGCCTTCACCCAGAACCGAGAAACAAGTTAGAGGATTTCTTGGACGTCTGAATTACATCTCGAGATTCATATATCTCATGACTGCAACTTATGCTCCAATTTTCAAACTCCTACAAAAAATTAAAAGTTGCGTCTGGACAGACAATTATCTGAAAGCGTTCGACAACATTAAGGAATATCTGCTCGAACCTCCCATCTTGTCTCCTCCAGCGGAAGGAAGACCTTTGATAATGTACTTAACCGTCTTAGAAGATTCCATGGGTTGTGTACTTGGACAGCAAGACGAGACAAAAAAAAAGAGCATGCCATCTACTACCTGAGCAAGAAATTCACTGACTGTGAATCCCGCTACTCCATGCTCGAGAAAACCTGCTGTGCTTTGGCCTGGGCTGCCAAGTGTCTCTGCCAATACATGATTCGACATACTATTTGGTTGATCTCCAAAATAGATCCAATCAAGTACATCTTTGAAAAGCCTGCCTTAACTGGGAGAATTGCCCGTTGGCAGATGCTGTTATCAGAATACGACATTGAGTATCACGCCCAGAAAGCCATGAAAGGAAGCATCCTATGTAAGGCGCCTTTTAATGTAACACCTTGGATTTCCGCTTACCCCGCGGGGCTTCCGGCCTACCAAGCATGTCACCAGCTTAATCAATAATCCCCCCTAGGTCCGCTTATCGGCTGCCCAGGAAATATTGTTTTTGCCTCCCGCAGGAATTGAACCACGTACCTAGGGGTTAAGTACGTATTCATAGCAATTCCTGCTACCACTTGACCCCCATAATTTCTAAATTCAATTTAATTGGAAATTAAATTATTATTTGGAATTATTCAGTATTTTGTGGAATTATTTGGAAAGAAATATGAGATGGGCTATTGGGCCAAGTGTGATGTTAAGGAATTAGGGGGTGCTATGTTAGTAAAGGTCTTGTTCCAATTAAGGCTTATTTTATAAAATAATAAGGAAAATTGGAAAATGAGGAAAAAGGAGTCAGAACGTGAAAGATGAGAAGTGGAAGAGAAGAGCTGAGGAACGTAAAGAGGAAACAAAGAGGAGAGGACCAAAGATCAAGAACTCTTGGCTAAGGTAAGGGGGGACTCTCTGGTTATCATCTATTATCGTGTTCTTAGATAATAATATTGATTAGGGATGTTGTTGAGTCAATTGGGTCATATGTTAGGTTTAGGGAGGTTATGAATTGATGAAAATTACGATGGATTATTGGTTGATTATGTGTTGTTTTGATGTGTGATGATGAATAATGACGCAATTGATGATTAGCTGCCTGTATATGATGTTTAGAGTCAGTTTTGGACTCAAATTGAGTCAAATCGCAGGT
Organism: Vicia villosa; assembly: GCF_029867415.1. Taxonomy (NCBI): domain Eukaryota; kingdom Viridiplantae; phylum Streptophyta; class Magnoliopsida; order Fabales; family Fabaceae; genus Vicia; species Vicia villosa. Next base: position 2,839,526 of record NW_026706810.1, on the reverse strand, counting down.
CTGACGCAGACCCGAAAATATGTGAAATCGCCAGTTCGCGCCGCGTCCTAGTGTTGGCGCCGCGAAGGCGTACTTTTCCTCGCATCGCGCCGCGTCCATGAGTTGGCGCCGCGAACGTGTTGGTATGGTTTCAGGTCGCGCCGCGTAGTCTTGGTCGCGCCGCGTACTGTAGCGTTAGTTGTTCTCTTGGAAAAGTTAAATGATGTGTAACTTTCGAACCGTAGGTCCGTTTTTAGTGCTGTTTCGAGCACGATGAATCTTATGAGATAGCCTACGTGTTTAAATGATGAAATGAGGTGTGAATCCAATTATTTTTAAATATGATTTTATTTCTTGACGAATGATGTATTGTACATATATGTGATGAGATGTGTTAAATACATGCTATGTTGAAATATCAATCATGTGACGATTTGTTTGATTGGATGAGGTATTGTTGACATATATGATGAAATGTGACAATATGAGATGTTGTTTTGAAAAACATTATGATGTGATGATTTGTAGAGGATTGTATGATGTTGATTGATTTGTTTTGGAATGATGTGGGTACATGTGTGTTCTTCTTATTGATGATGATGATTGATGTGGACACATGTATGTTCTTTGATGATGATGATGATGATGATGTTAATGATGATTATGATGATTGATTGTATTGAATGATGCTAATGTATATAAACATACTTTGATGATGATGATGATGTTAATGATGATGATGAAATGAGTATTTGATGATGTTACTCATTAGACTTGACGATGGTATAAGTATGTTGTATATGTTGCATTCATTCATGTGCATTGTTGATACTGTATCCATGAGGGATGTGTTGGATCAGTGAAGGGCATGATTCCCATTGTGTGGAATCTGTGCTGGTAGGGCCGTATCTGGATGATGTTGGATCGGTCATGGGTTATTCCCATTTGACGAGGTTGGTACCACATGCATAGTGTCAGTTCATACATATGCATACTTTTATAACATGATTGGATGTATTCCAGTGTTATAAATATTGATGATGTGTTGTTTGTGTGTTTTGTTGGATTAATGTTGAGTATGATTGTCTGCTTGAAAGATGTGTTCTGTTGATGTTTGTGTAAATGATAGATGTTCCTGATAATCTGAATATGATGAATTGGGTGAATAATATAACTATGATGTGTTGTTATTTAAGATGCAATAATATTTGTTAACTGTGATGAGACTCACCCTTACTTTGATGATTTCAGATTGGCGGGTAGCGGCTTTTGGCTCGGTGAGGATTAGCTCATGAGTCAGTTTGTTTAGTATAGCGTCGGTGTCATGCTCTGATATTGTAACACTGGGGGAACGTTAGATTAGAGTTTTATGATGATACTCTATATGTTGTTGTATTAAATTATGTGGGATATTGCATAGATGATGTTATGCCTATCCGTATGATGAATTCTCCGCTGTGTAAACATGAGATGTTTGTGTATTATGACAGATTGTTCCTTAGTGAAAGCATGACAATGATTTTGTGATAATTTGTTTTAAATTGAATTGTGGCACCCTTGTTTTCATGTTTTACTCTGAAAATTATTTTATTAATTTCCGTGGGGTTTAGAAGGGTGTTACAATAGTGGTATCAGAGCAGGTCGGTCCGTCCGGCCAATGGTTGAGTCAGTTGAGTTGCGCGACAGTTGTATATTGTCGGCATTTTATTCCTTGGTACGCGACATGTGAGTGAATCACTGTCGGTACTTGGTTGTTTGTTGCAGGTGTTGGATTGAAACAAGTGGGGGAGAAGCTTCGCTTCTCGGTTATGTTTCAGTTGTAAGAAGATTGATTCAGTAGGCTGTTGTTGGCAACAGTGCGAGCGTTGTCGGAGTTTGTTGTCCCCGAGTTGAAAGTGACTTGGAATTAAGACTTCACTGGGAATTGAGTTGGAACATCTTGGAGGAAGATGATTAGAGGTAATTGACAGTTATTGTAAGAGAAGGAAATTAGAAAGTTGCGATGTGTCAGCTATGCTGGTGTGTTGCGAAGTTGTCAGTTGAGTAGCCTTGCGTCTCGGAAGAGGTTCAGTTACGAGTTTGCAGGGAGGATTGTTGTCGTGATGTTTCAGAGATCGCACTTCGGCGATAGGATGTGTTGCTTAAGTTATAAGGATGTTTGGAAGTGAAGAGATACGATAAGGGGTTGTTTGGAATGTGATAGAGTTGAAGAGAATGAGTTTTGGAGAGAGATTTTCGTAAGCAAAACGCAGGAAAATTGCTGAATAGCTGCAGAACTTCGAAAATTCATAACTGGAGTTCTGGACACCCGAATGGAGTTCCGTTTGAAGCGTCGGAAAGCTAATGAGATGAACTTTGTTATAAAAATGGTTGCAACAGCTGTAAGATAATTAATTGTGACAGGAATGACGTTGGTAAGAGCCGAAGTTACGGTTACTCTTGTTCTTATAACTAGACTTGTTTATGGGTACTGCATGGGATGTCAGTGTCAGTGTTGAAGGGATCGAAGGAACAATTAACAGTTTTGTTGAGGAGTAATTTTAAGAATTGAATTTACCAATTGAGAAGTTTTGGATATATCGTATAGAGTGTCACTGCATGATGTCAGTGTTGCAATTTTCGGGCAATGATTGGAAAATTCATATCTTGAGTTCCGAGTGTCGGATTGATGTGCCGTTTGAACCTACGAAGAGGAGGGATTGTGTTGTAATTTATGGGAGAGTTATAAATACCGTAGAGTGACCCTATGAGGAAAGGTTCTGAAGTCGGTTATGGAAGCGTGAAACTTGTTGAATAAGAATGCTTACTACCGTGATTGTTGGAAACAAAATTGAGTGTAACATGTTGTTGATGAGATGTTCGGTAATAAGGATGGTTTGAGTGCCGATGAATTTTAGTGAAGATTGAATTAGTAGCAAAGATGGAATAAACTTTAGAACTCTTGGGATCGTATTTGTGACGGTAAAATAACGATAAGTATAAAGAAGAATTGTAGGGAATTTCTAACATTTGTTGACGTGAGGAAGACTTGTTGGGATTCCGAGTGGGATGATATTTGGACGTGAAGGATGTAATAGAATTTGGAGAAAAACCGCAGGTTATGAATATTGTGTTATTGTGTTGCGTAGGGAGTCCTTAAAATGTCGGTGCTAATGATGAATGAGTTGGATTTAATTGGACAATTTAGAGACTTGAGCTGGTATGTGAAGACACTTCTAATAGTGTTAGATGGAGTATGCTAGAGATGACTAGTGGTATTCTTAACGAGATTAGAGAAGGTCAGAAAGATGATGTTGAGTTGATCGATAGGTTGATTTTGAATTACCAAGGTAAAGGCGGTGAATTCAGAATCGACGAAAACGATGTAATGAGGTTGAGTGATTGGATTTGTGTTCCTGATGTTTTGAGCTTCTGAAGGATATCCTAGAAGGACACCGTAGTGAATTATTGGGCTATGACGATGTTAATGAGTTTGGGTGCAAACTCGGAAAATGGACACTATTATGTAGTAACGACGGTTTATGCTTAAATATGATTTTCAACTAATATTGACAAATTTAGGACTTGATCACCCTAAATCTCTTGTTGGTAGTAGATGAAATCATATAGAAGAGATAAGCTTGTTTTGTTACCTTAATGGTTTAAGATGTGATGGATACTGAGCTGTGAGAATAATCACTCACTATGTTGTGTGAACTTATGAAGAAGTGAATATGAAAGAGTGCGACATGGTGGATGATGACTTAAGATGGGTAATCAGAGTCGCGCAGCGAAAGTGTGATGAGGAGAAGTGTTATGAGTACTACTCGCGGGAAGTAAGGAATTAATATGTCGGAAGCCTACATAGAGAATATGTATTGATCTATATGTTGGATTTAGAATTCAGTGGATGTAAGGATGTCGTGTCGGAGAATTATAACTCCTTTGGATAATTGCCGAGATGATGAATATGTTATTATGGTTGTGCGTAATTAACGAGTATGTATTCGGCGGAATTAAAACGAAGAGTTGATGCTATGTGACGTTGTGATATTTTTGTGTTGTTGTCAAGGGGTTATTGTAGATTCCAGATATAATGAGGAATTATATTCTATGAAGGGAGAAATTGATTTAAACTCAAATCGAGTTATTTTGTAAGAAATGGTGTATTGAGGATGACGAGCGTGATTATAATTACTTGTGTGTGCACTCATTCCGATGGTTGGAATGTTTAATAGATGAAGTAAATCAGGAATTTGGTTTTGAGTGCGAGTAAGTATTGATGAGTGGTGGACTAGTACCATGGATGGTAAAGAATGATCCTTGGAACGAATGAGTAAAGGGAGTCGGAATCGGGTAAAACTCAGAAATCTATTTGGTATAGGTGATTGTGATGAGTAGTCAGAGTAGTGCGGAAAAAGCGGAATGTAACGTGTTGGAATATTACTGGTGTGACTTAAGAGGAGTCAGATAATTGGAATTCAATGGTATAAGAATACGAGTATTGAGTTTCTTGAAGGAAGTGGTTGATGAAAAAGGTAAGTATTACGTTAACACTTAGATGGAAAAGTGTGTCTAAGGTTGGTATGTTTGGTAGATGGAATGCATTACTGCAGTGTTGATCAGTGTGATCATACTATGGATTGTGTAATTGTATTGCTCAGTTGTTGAGTGTATTGTATAGGTTATGTCTCAATGTTCTATTGTAGTTAACCTTTTAGAGATATAATGAGTGGTACGACTTTTGATGGTCAAATGCGACGTAAGAACTGGGATTTGAATGTACGAAGCATGTTCCTGTTGGTTATGTTAATTGGGATTGACTGATGGTACTGTTAATTGGGAGCTGGAGAGTCAGGTGAAGGACTCTTATACGAGCTGGTTACTTGAGGTATGTTTTCGAGGACGAAAACTCTTTTAGTGGGGGAGAGTTGTAACACCCCATAATTTCTAAATTCAATTTAATTGGAAATTAAATTATTATTTGGAATTATTCAGTATTTTGTGGAATTATTTGGAAAGAAATATGAGATGGGCTATTGGGCCAAGTGTGATGTTAAGGAATTAGGGGGTGCTATGTTAGTAAAGGTCTTGTTCCAATTAAGGCTTATTTTATAAAATAATAAGGAAAATTGGAAAATGAGGAAAAAGGAGTCAGAACGTGAAAGATGAGAAGTGGAAGAGAAGAGCTGAGGAACGTAAAGAGGAAACAAAGAGGAGAGGACCAAAGATCAAGAACTCTTGGCTAAGGTAAGTGGGGACTCTCTGGTTATCATCTATTATCGTGTTCTTAGATAATAATATTGATTAGGGATGTTGTTGAGTCAATTGGGTCATATGTTAGGTTTAGGGAGGTTATGAATTGATGAAAATTACGATGGATTATTGGTTGATTATGTGTTGTTTTGATGTGTGATGATGAATAATGACGCAATTGATGATTAGCTGCCTGTATATGATGTTTAGAGTCAGTTTTGGACTCAAATTGAGTCAAATCGCAGGTCTGACGCAGACCCGAAAATATGTGAAATCGCCAGTTCGCGCCGCGTCCTAGTGTTGGCGCCGCGAAGGCGTACTTTTCCTCGCATCGCGCCGCGTCCATGAGTTGGCGCCGCGAACGTGTTGGTATGGTTTCAGGTCGCGCCGCGTAGTCTTGGTCGCGCCGCGTACTGTAGCGTTAGTTGTTCTCTTGGAAAAGTTAAATGATGTGTAACTTTCGAACCGTAGGTCCGTTTTTAGTGCTGTTTCGAGCACGATGAATCTTATGAGATAGCCTACGTGTTTAAATGATGAAATGAGGTGTGAATCCAATTATTTTTAAATATGATTTTATTTCTTGACGAATGATGTATTGTACATATATGTGATGAGATGTGTTAAATACATGCTATGTTGAAATATCAATCATGTGACGATTTGTTTGATTGGATGAGGTATTGTTGACATATATGATGAAATGTGACAATATGAGATGTTGTTTTGAAAAACATTATGATGTGATGATTTGTAGAGGATTGTATGATGTTGATTGATTTGTTTTGGAATGATGTGGGTACATGTGTGTTCTTCTTATTGATGATGATGATTGATGTGGACACATGTATGTTCTTTGATGATGATGATGATGATGATGTTAATGATGATTATGATGATTGATTGTATTGAATGATGCTAATGTATATAAACATACTTTGATGATGATGATGATGTTAATGATGATGATGAAATGAGTATTTGATGATGTTACTCATTAGACTTGACGATGGTATAAGTATGTTGTATATGTTGCATTCATTCATGTGCATTGTTGATACTGTATCCATGAGGGATGTGTTGGATCAGTGAAGGGCATGATTCCCATTGTGTGGAATCTGTGCTGGTAGGGCCGTATCTGGATGATGTTGGATCGGTCATGGGTTATTCCCATTTGACGAGGTTGGTACCACATGCATAGTGTCAGTTCATACATATGCATACTTTTATAACATGATTGGATGTATTCCAGTGTTATAAATATTGATGATGTGTTGTTTGTGTGTTTTGTTGGATTAATGTTGAGTATGATTGTCTGCTTGAAAGATGTGTTCTGTTGATGTTTGTGTAAATGATAGATGTTCCTGATAATCTGAATATGATGAATTGGGTGAATAATATAACTATGATGTGTTGTTATTTAAGATGCAATAATATTTGTTAACTGTGATGAGACTCACCCTTACTTTGATGATTTCAGATTGGCGGGTAGCGGCTTTTGGCTCGGTGAGGATTAGCTCATGAGTCAGTTTGTTTAGTATAGCGTCGGTGTCATGCTCTGATATTGTAACACTGGGGGAACGTTAGATTAGAGTTTTATGATGATACTCTATATGTTGTTGTATTAAATTATGTGGGATATTGCATAGATGATGTTATGCCTATCCGTATGATGAATTCTCCGCTGTGTAAACATGAGATGTTTGTGTATTATGACAGATTGTTCCTTAGTGAAAGCATGACAATGATTTTGTGATAATTTGTTTTAAATTGAATTGTGGCACCCTTGTTTTCATGTTTTACTCTGAAAATTATTTTATTAATTTCCGTGGGGTTTAGAAGGGTGTTACATCCTAGCTGAGCACCTGGCTCACCATCCACTCAATGATCATGAATCAGTCAGATTTAACTTTCCGGACGAAGACGTCATGTACCTCAAGATGAAAGATTACGACGAGCCACTACCAGACGAAGGACCTGAGATAGGATCCCAGTGGGGCTTGATCTTTGACGGAGCCGTCAATGCTTATGGACGAGGAATTGGGGTAATCATTGTTACCCCTCGAGGTACCCATATTCCATTTACCGCCAGATTAACTTTCAAATGCACAAATAATGAGGCCGAATATGAAGCTTGCATCATGGGTCTCGAAGAAACTGTGGATCTAAGAATCAAACACTTGGATGTATACGGAGATTCTGCTTTGGTCATCAATCAAATCAAAGGTGAATGGGAAACACGCCAACCAGGCCCGCTCATGTTTTCACAGCAGAAGCAATCATCGACGACAAGCCGTGGTATCACGACATCAAAAACTTTCTTCAAAGGCAAAAGTACCCTCTTGGGGCATCAAAGAAAGATAGAAAAACCTTGAGAAAGTTAGCTGGCAGATTATTCCTGAATGAAGATGTTTTGTACAAGAGAAACTTCGACATGGTTCTGCTCAAATGCGTTGACAGAAACGAAGCAGAAACACTCATTAGAGAAATACATGAAAGTTCCTTTGGTACTCACACCAACGGACACACCATGACAAGGAAAATACTGAGAGCAGGATATTATTGGCTGACGATGGAGTCAGATTGCTACCGGTATGCAAAAAGGTGTCACAAATTCCAGATCTACGTCGATAGAATTCACGTGCCACCATCTCTTCTCAGCATACTATCTTCCCCTTGGACTTTCTCCATGTGGGGAATCGACATAGACTATTTCACCAAGTGGTTGAAGCAACTTCGTATGCAAATGTCACAAGACAAGTTGTCGTCAGGTTCATCAAGAATCACATCATCTGTCGCTACGATATTCCTAGCAAGATAATCACTGACAATGGATCAAATTTGAACAACAAAATGATGAAGGAACTTTGTGAAGAATTCAAGATTGAAAATCACAACTCGTCTCCTTACAAACCAAAGATGAATGGAGCTGTAGAAGCAGCTAACAAAAACATCAAGAAAACCATTCAGAAAATGGTCATCACTTACAAAGATTGGCATGAAATGCTCCCGTTTGCTCTTCACGGTTACCGTACATCCGTACGTACTTCGACTGGAGCAACTCCTTTCTCCCTTGTATATGGCATGGAGGCAGTCCTACCCATAGAGGTCGAGATCCCATCAATGAGAGTCTTGATGGAGGCAAAATTAACAGAAGTCGAGTGGTGTCAAAACAGATTCGATGAGTTGAACTTAATCGAAGAAAAGCGCATGACAACTTTATGCCACGGATAGCTATATCAAAAAAGAATGAAGAAAGCTTTCGACAAAAAGGTTCGACCTTGCACAATCAAAGAAGGCGACCTTGTGCTAAAAAAGATTCAATATTTTCTCACAGACTCTAGGGGCAAATGGACTCCCAATTATGACGGCCCATACGTGGTCAAGAGAGCTTTCTCGGGAGGAGCCTTAATACTCACGACTATGGATGGAGAAGAATTCACCCGTCCTGTGAATGTCGACGCAATCAAGAAATACTTCGCCTAAATAATTAAAAGAACAGCTCGCTAAGTTGAAAACTCGCAAAGAGCGACTTAGGCAAAAAAGAGCATCTCGGTGAATCGAAAACCCGAAACGGTGATTCAGGCAAAAGTTAGAGACATAAAAAATAATAATAATAAATCCCGGTAGATTTAAAACCGAAAAGGGGTAATCTACGCAAAAGTTAGGGATATATGGCAAGTAACTGTGTTCAGGACAAACTTGATCATTTCGAGAATCCATAGCGAAGTATTCATCATCAGTAGGTCATCTTCTACAAAGCACGAATACAGCGCAATTCAGAGTGGAAGGGAAAGATAACGGTTGTCACGTTTCATCGTAGCCTTTTCCCCAAAAATTACCAATTTCCAACTTTGTAAATACTCCGTGGAATCAAACTTTGGCTGATTACCATTCCATAAATAACAATTTGTGCCTTGTGCCTTTTCTTTGCAATCGAGTCTTATTCAGTTTCTTAAAAAATACATTTTTTAAGTCTGACAATCATTTTCTTGAAACAAACGTTTTCAAAAATAAAATGAATTTACTTGCAAAATAAAGGTGAAATTTCTTTCTAAGGTTTACAAACAATAGGAAGAATGCAAACAATTGCTCCGAAAACGGTCGAGACTCCGGGAACAAATTTCCCCATGAGGTCGCTTTGCGAACATCTCCTGATGACAGATCTTCAATTCAAATCATATCACTCACTTCAAACAACGGACAACCGGTAACTAGGTATCCCCAACAGAGTGCAAACTATGCTTTTAAAGAAGAAGGCATCTTCTGATCAACAAAAGCTCAAGTCATACTACAGGATTTCACATCCGCGACAATTCTATTCACATTGACTTTACATTTTATAATCATTATAACATTCATGCATGCTTCACGCATCATATCATATGTCTGCATAGTCAGCATTGTCTAGTTAAATCTTTGATCCTATTATTTCTCGAGTCACTCGGACCGCAATTTGAGTTTCCCCTGCGAATCGACAAAGAGCAGTCTTCTTCATAAAGACGGTTCATACACCAGAATTTCACCAAGCAGGATAGCAAATGGTAGTCTTCCTCAGGAATATAGTTTGCTTACTTTTAGAAATCCCCAGCAAGTAAGAAAATGGTGATCTCCCTCAAAGAGATAGTTTGTTCACTTTAATTGTTACTCCCGAGCAAGATCGACAAATAGCTTTCTTCCTCAAGAAGATAGTTTGTTCACTTTTTGGATTCCCTTTTGCCTAGATTCTCCAGCAGATCGACAGTCGGCAATCTTCTTCAAGGATACAGTTTGTCCACTCTTGGATTTCCTCGCGAAGTCAACGAATGGTAGTCTTCTTCAAAAAGATAGTTCGTTTCGCTTAAGGATTCCTCAGCAAAGTCAATAGATGACAGTTTTCCTCAGAAGGACAGTTTATCTATTATTTAATCCCCAAAGAGTCGACAAATGACAGTTTCTTTTCAAGAAATATTTTGTCTACTTACATGGCACTTATCCACGTCAGAGCTGATAGATGGCAGTTTTCCTCCTGGAAAACAGTTTATCAACTCCCCAGCGAAGTCAACAAATGGCAGTCTCCCTCAAGAAGACAGTTTGTTCCCCTAGCAGTCGACAAATGGCAGTCCTTCTCAAGAAAGATTGTTTGTCTGTTTAATACCTAAGGAATCAATGAATGACAGTTTCTTTGTAAGAAACAATTCTTCTGCTTCCAGGATGTTTATCCCCATCAGAGTTGACGAATGACAGTTTTCCTCCTGGAGAACAATTTGTTAACCCCCAGCATAATTCGATGAATGGTAGTTTTCTTCCCGAAGACAGTTCGTCCACTTTCAAACAAAGTCATTAGCTCCTCAATAGGACGCACGATCATATGGTATTTCTTCGAAGACATCGCATTGAAGGAAAGTATGATAAAGTTTCTTATTGACCGTTAAATGGTATCTCTCCAACAAATACCGGTGAGAAGTTTTATGAGGAAACAGACTTTTGGAGATTTTCTCTTTATCTGGATATCATCCAAGATTATAACTGAGACCAGTTTCGCGATCAGACATCCGAAACGAGGGGAGGTTATCACTACAGCTGAGACTAGTTTCGAGATTTAGACATCCGAAACGAGGGGAGGTTGTTTACATCATTATAACTGAGACCAGTTTCGCGATTTAGACATCTGTAACGAGGGGAGTTTATCACTACAGCTGAGACCAGTTTCGAGATTTAGACATCCGAAACGAGGGGAGGTTTTTACATCATTATAACTGAGACCAGTTTCGTGATCTGACATCCAAAACGAGGGGAGGTTATCACCACAACTGAGACCAGTTTCGAGATTTAGACATCCGAAACGAGGGGAGGTTGTTTACATTATTATAACTGAGACCAGTTTCGAGATTTAGACATCGGAAATGAGGGGAGGTTATCACAACTAAGACCAGTTTCGCGAAATCTTTTGTATTTAAGTCTCTTTCACTCAGAAGAGATCAAGATTTCAATCTTTCTCCCTCCAGATGAAAGAAACTTAAATATGGGCATCTATCATACCCTAATTTTGACACTCCCTAAGATGTCACACCTCCAGACATTTCATCAAAACTCAAGACAGGTACTCAGAGCAGTCACTTGTTTATCTAGTACTCAATCGAGGGTGTTCAAGGACAAAGGAGCTCAGGCAAAGGATCAATCAATAAGATAATGACCTCTAATACAATCACAAGACTCAAATGATTTATTTATTCACCTATGTTGATTAGACACCAGTCATCAGGACTTAGGTTTGCTCAGGTCACCAGACTAGGGTTTTGATCCCATCAAGGACTGAAATCAGGGACCACATTTGGGAAACCCTAAAAAGCTCTAGGACATCACTCAAAGGGTTTAATCACCTTTAAATGATCCATATGACAATATCCACTGGGCATTGTACCTCAATTTAAGATCTACAGTCATCATTTTCATCTGATCTACAATTAGGGTTTTTGACCTAATTCACCTGGACAATTGACTTTTAATCAGGACATGGATCCAAAACTCAAAACATGGCTCAAGAACCTCTATTACCTCAATATTTTCCATTCATATCATTCATTGAGGAGGAAAGCTTGATTCATCACAATAGTCCATGATTTCACTTCATCCGGAAAAAGTCAACTATACAAGATCACCTTTGACTTTTAGGGTTTTGGATCAAGACATGACTTTTAAGGATCAATATCATCAATATATGATTATTGAATTCATTTGACCAAGAAAAATCAAGAAAATCAATCAAGAATCAAAAAGTCAAAAATTGACTTTTCATACTTAGAAATTTTTCTAAGTGTTTAAAGGTCTTTTTTTTTCAAAAACTTTGGAAGGGAATATCTTAAAATTTCAAGTACAAACTGAAAAAAACTTCCAACATCAAAGTTGTAGATTTTGATCCAATTAACAACTTTGTCACATATGATGTTTTGGCTAGAAATCAACCATTGAAGAGATATGGAGCTTCAAAGTTGTTGCCTTCATGAAACTAGCAAAAAACCCTAGTTTTCTTCAAACTTTAAGCCTATTTTTCACAAATTTCCCAAATGATTTTGAAGAAACTCCAACCTAATGAATTGAAGTACATGTTAAGGGCTTTCCAAATTATGCTCAACCTTCTCCAAATTCACCTTGAGCTAAGAGATATGATTGATCAAAGTTAGGCATTTGAAGTGAAATTATAGGTCATGACTAAGTTTGAAACTTGCAATTTTATGCAAATGCCTACACTAATTGGTGCCTCTAAACTTCAGAAACATTATAAGGGATAGGATGGAATCATTTTCATCATTGCACAAATATTTGAAGAGAATATTACAAAACCAAAACATGTGATTATGTAACGATTACATTTTGAGAATTTATGGCCAAGTGGTGATTCACCAAAGGAATCTTCTCCCAACCAATTAGAGCTCATTTCTGCATCAAATTTGTCCCCTAAGATCAAGAAAAACCAATGGCTAGGGAGTGGTATCAAAGAACTCATCATTGCAGATGGATCTTTCTCACATTTCTTCATAACCAAGAAACCAAGTTAACCTCATTAAGCAAAGCTCACTCTCCCTAATTTGTTCTGAACCTTTGCCTATAAATAGAAGAGTATACCTCAGTAATTAGACACACCAAAGCAACAAAAATCTTTCTTTCTCTCTTCCTCCCTCATACTTAGGTTTTTCAAAGGTTCTTTGGCAAGAAGACTCGGATTCTTCAAACCAGAGCTCTTCCTTTGAAAGTAAGTATTCAAACACGTCAAATAAGGTGTTTAGAGGTGATCCAAACGCCTGGAACACTTCTGTACGTGGAGGAGCATCATCTTCACCTCTCACTTGGAGCCATATCAGTTGAGGTTGGGCAAGAAGTTCTGGGGAGTTCTAATTCAAACTAAGCATCTCAACACCTTCCTGGATGATCATTGAAGCTATCTGGATCGTTGCAACAGCTCTGTAACGCACTTTGATCAGAGCTCAATCTCCATTTCAGAGGTAAGTCTCATAAGCTTCAAACTTTATGATTCATGCTTCATAAATCAAAACTTGTTATACCAACAAGTTTTTGCACCTAAGAGGATCATTGACCCTCAGTCAATTGCATCATATCATGCATATAGAGTATTTCATGTTAATTTTAAGTTTTAGGGTTCTTAGTGTTCATGCGTGCGAATTTTTAATTACACTGAAAATAAATAAAATCAAAGGATACCATCATGATCCTTGTTCAAAAACGAGCAAAATCCATGTTTACATCTTTAAGTTTGGTTGAGAAACGAGGAAGATAGCAAATTTAAATTTTTGAAGCTTGAGGTTGAAGATGAAGATGGTGGCGCCATTTTTCAAATTTCCCAGGAATGAGTTTATTTTATTTTGAATGATAGGCATGTCATTTACGAATTCATCGTAATGTCACAATGTTACAGTGCGCGTCCAAAGTCTTGCCTTGCCCAAAGGTATGGGGTTCGAACCCCCCCTCAGACCTTTTGTTCATTTTATTTTTAACTCATTTAAGCATTTGTTTTCAAATATAATGAGCTGGAGGTGTTTGTCTAACAAGCTACGCGCGTGGTCCAGATGGTAAGTGTTTTGAGTGGTGACCTAGAGGGCGTGAGTTCAAGCCCTTTGGGAGACAAAACCTTATTTTTTATCACTTTTCCCATTTAATTTCTTCACAACTTCAACTAACTAATTCACCTATCAAATTAAATCATTTCCACTTGTTTTTTCACACACTTCTCATTTAATATATCTATTTTGAGAATATCCAAAAAAATCACAAAAAAATATATTATTTTAATATATTTTAATTAGGTTTAAACTCATATGTTTTAAGTATGTTTTAATACTTTAAAATATAGTTTTCTCTTGATTTCCAAAACCTAATCTCTTGTAAATATTTTTTGTGATAAAACCCTAAATCATTTAGGTCTTAATTAGGTATAGATTTTGTCTTTACCCTAATTAAGTTGACTGTTGTCAACATTTCAAACTGTTTTCAAACTCTGATTAAACAGACGATCAAGGTTTACAGACAACAAAACCTTGTATCATTTCAACTCTCTTCAACTGTTTTTTCATAAACAATAAATCAATTTCAATGGGCCTCTAATAGAGTGTAAGACCCAACAGCTTTTTCTTTTCATAGTTTGTTTTTCAAAACTGTATTTCTTTACAAAATCTTCTCATCTGTTTTCAAAACATTCATCTGGTATTTGAAGGGCATTATTTCCGGTGAAACTCTTCAGATACCTATGTGACCTAGTGTCCATCTTCACTTCTTCTGTTTTCAAAAACAAAAACATTTCAAAACTGTTTACAAATTAACATTCAACTGCTATCAATAAACAACCAAGCTGATGGTAAGGCTTTGTACATACATCTTCAAAGGCCTCCACTCCATCCAGGTTAGGTTTTATAGCTTTCCATTTACAAGCTTTCATTTAAATTACTATCAAATATAAACTGTATATATATATATATATATATTGTTTAGAACTACGTTTGAGTACAACTTTAGGACAGATAAACTATATATATATATTATAGGACTATGGCCTAGGGTTGAGAATGTCTTCCCGGGGAAGGCTCTTTACTAATTAGAGATCTTTAGTTCAAACCCTCAAGATGAATTATTCCCGGTGAAACATCTTGAAAAAGCCTTAGAACCCAAAAATAGGATACATCCACCCAAGAGGAATTATTCTCGATGAAACCTCTTACCCATTTGCTTAAAGCCAAAATAAGTTCAAAAACCACATAGCTTTCTCTTGTGCTATAACAAGGACCCTCGATTAGCCTCCTCTTGGGATTTGTACAAGGACCCACAGGCTTCTTAAAAGCATTTCCAGCTTACTCTTGAGCTTGTATACAAGGACCCATCAGGTTTCTTATAAACCTAGGAACAGGTCTTTAGTTACCTTTTAGCCTATCCTGGTGAGTTTCTTCCACTTTAAACCAGACTTTAAACAAGCTAAGTTTGTCTCAATCTCATATTGAGTACACCTTTTGGAATGAGAGACATGGACAGTCTCTGTCACCCTTATCTTCACTAATTTCCTTAGCAGAGTCTAGGATCCATAGTTATTTATCCTCAGTCAGTGTCAGCCTTAATCTTGGGCTTTAAACAAGAAGCCTTAATCAGATAATATTTTTGCTATCATTCAAAATCCCTGGAAAGGGTTAGCCTCCAAAAATTCATTCTTTAAAAAGATAATTTCACCAGCTGAGTCAAAATCCCTGGAAAGGTTAGCCTCCAAAAAAAATCAGTCTTTTAATAGATAAATCCTCCAGCAGAATAAAACTCCCCAAAGAGTCAGCCTCAACCTTGGGCTTCATACAAGGCATGAAATAATGACTTCCCCAGTGAAGAGTCAGCCACATTTCTGGGCTTTGTACAGAACACCAAATAAAATACATCAAATAAATGCTCTCTAGCTAGAGTCAGCCTCAATTCTGGGCTTTGTACAGAACACAAAAACTTTTTAGTTTAAGTCAATCCCCAGTAAAATTATCTCCCAGAGTCAATAAAATAATAAGTCAATCAAAAGCCTCAAGCTTGGGCCTCATACAAGCCAGCTAAAGTCAAATCTTTTATACAGTAGATGGATATAGCTTATCTCTATAGAGAGATCTTTCTCCTATCTCACCATATTCAAACAAACAAACATTACATTTTCATTTTTATCAAGTCTCCCATTTAGGATTTTGAAAGGCATGAGTTGGCAATAAAACCCAGACATGTTATAACTTTCCCTAATTTGGATGAGCATCTTTCTTTCATTCAAGACGCAGTTGACTGGTATACTTGCACATAAACAAGTAAGGTCCCCCTCTTGAATGAAATGAATTCAGTTATTCTGTCACTCTTTTAATGTTTGTGGTGGAATAGTAGAAATACCTGATTTCACGTCTGTTTACTGTAAACAGAGATTTAATTCAAGCTTCAACCTTGAGCTTCAAGCAAGGCACCAAAAATAATTAATTTCCCTAATTAGTTCTCCGAACTACAAAAAGCTCTGACTTCCATTAGGGATATGTAGGCATGAGGTTCACAAGGAATCTCAGCGAGCTAATAAAATACCAAAAGTAGTCAGTCTGTCTGTCTTCTTTTTAATTCAATTCAATTCCTTCTCCTAACACAAAGGAGAAACTTTCCCAATAACAAGCAACAAACACAATCACATTGACACAGAGAAGGTTCCCGTAGAGTACTACGGATATGTAGGGTGCTTAAACTCATCCCTATGTATAACGACCTCCCGGACTCCAGAATTTCTAGTCTAGGTGAATCCCCACACTTAGCAAACTCCAAGGGTTTATTTGAGATCTTTTTCCCCTCTCCTACTCGTAGGATAATTAAAAAGTTCGTGTTGTATCATAGGAAGAACTGAAACAAAATTCATCCCGCCCCCGGCGCTTCCGCCTTCCAAATTTCGCGTGAAGGGTCTAGCGTGCCGTCCTCCCAAGTGAAACAGGGAGGTAAAGAAAACGACAGCCACAGTTGGCTTATGGAAAAGGATGCTACCATTTCTAAGTATACAAGAGAAAATAAAAAGAAGCTAGAAGAAGAAGCACTATCTCCTAAAGCAAATGCCTGGAAGAGTATCATTGAGAAACTTGAAAAGGTTAAGATAAAGAAGAATAAGACTCAAGATGACATGGATATTTCACATCGAGCTCTTATGACCACTCTAGGATTTTTCTAGCTTTATTTATTGTTTCTATGTTGTAACTCTTGAAAGTATTTGTACCTTGGACATCCCTTGTCCTTTTGTAAACTCTTAAAGGAAATTGGTTCTCTGATGACCCTCGATTGCCCCTCGATGACCCTTGTCCCTTCATATGTACCAAGGATGCTTTGTCCCTTATTATTAATGAATGAAAATTTCTCTTCAAGTTACTTTATAGTGTTTACATTCGCAAGCTCTTAATAATTCCTTGAAATATATTTTGAGATACTTTGAAAATTAAAAATTAAAAAGTCTTTTGCATTGCATGCATCATGTCACATTCACATTCACTCCTGAGTCAGATTCTTATTCCTTCCTCCTCTCCTCAGAAAGTCAAGCTGATGCACCGATATAATACTCGCGCCAATCGTCGTTGAAGAATGAAAGACGGTATAGTTGATGATCAAGAGTGGCAAGAAGAAGTTGTTGTCTTGTGCTCTGGTACTGAAAGATTGACATCTATGGTTCAAGACCGGGTGGCTGCTCAGAATCAGCCATCAACTCAAGCTCAAGCTACTGTGGTTTCCAATATCGAGACTCTTCAGATTCTTGCAATTCCGGTATTGAATCCCACAACCACTATGCCATATGGAATAGAGATGAATTTCCAATTAGTTAGGCAAAAGATTCCTGCTCATTAAGCTGCAATTCCTTAAGCTGTTATGACTACTACTCCTGCTGTAGTGAACAATGTTCCTCTTCACAACAAACAAAATTTCCATTGTACACCTTCTGAAGACATGGGAAGAATGGATGAGTTCGAAGACCAATTCCTATAGATGCAGAAAGAGATCAAGGCCCTAAGGGGGAAAGATCTATTTAGGAAAGAAGTTAGTGATCTATGGTTAGTTCCGAATGTCAGAGTTCCTGCCAAATTCATACTCCCAAAATTTGAGATGTACAAATGAAATTCCTGTCCTCACAGTCATCGTATCATGTATGTCCGAAAGATGTCCATGCACACTAAAGACCAATGCTTGCTGATTCATTACTTTCAAGATAGCTTATCTGAAGCTGCTTTGAGATGGTATATGGGTTTGAATAGTACACATATCCGTTCTTTCCACGACTTGGGTGAAGCATTTATCAGACATTACAAGTACAACATTGATATGGCGCCAAACAGAGATCAATTTCGCGCTATGTCTCAGAAGGAGAAAGAATCATTCAAAGAATACGCACAAAGGTGGCATGAACTAGCTTCTCAAATTATCCCTCTAATGGAAGAGAAAGAAATGACTAAGGTGTTCCTCAAGACCCTGACTACATTCTACTATGAAAGGATGGTAGCAAGTGCACCCAATGATTTTACTAGGATGGTAAACATGGGGATGCGACTTGAAGAAGGTATTCGAGAAGGCCGTTTAAGAAAAGAAGCCGGTTCATCATCATCTGGTGGTGGAATTAAAAGGTTTGATAGTAACTTACCAAGAAGAAATAAGAAACTGTGAGCATCATTTCAAGAGGAAGAAAGAGACAATATCAGCTTCAACAGATTGCTGCTGTTACTCCCGTTGTTAGTCAAGCTCCATAACAAAATGTTCAGAGACCTCAACTGCAACAACAGCCTCGACAACAGGCTCCTCAATAGAATCAATAAAGAAGGTATCCACCTTTTGATCCCATTCTGATGACTTATACGGAACTTCTCTCTATGCTGTTACAAAAGAATTTGGTTCAACTGAGGGATCCACAACCTCCTCCTGCTAGTCTTCCATACTGGTAAAAGGCTGATGCTCATTGTGCTTTTCACAAAGGTTCTCCTGGTCACATTATTGAAAATTGCTATCCTCTCATGAGTGAAGTTTTAGAAACTGGTCCGAAGTGGTATGCTCACCTTCAGAGATGTTAATCCTAATGTTCAAGCAAATCCATTACCCAATCATGAGGCTGTTAATGCTATACACATTCAATCTGATTATGAACGTGTGTACGATATCCGTGAATCAAAGCAATATTTGGTGCAAATTCACACTGTCTTGTGTGAGCTCGACTATTTTCCTCTTCATGATTATAGTGCTTGATCGATATGCTCAAACTCCATTCGTGGGTGTACAACTGTGATTGATGATCTTCAGAGACTGATGGATAGAGGAATTATTTGTATAACAAGAAGAGTAAGGAGAAGTGAAAAGGCTCACTCTATTAACATGATGCATAGATGCCTTGGGAGATACCAAGTCTGGGATATCCGTTTGATCAGAGAACGTTTGGTCCAAGTGCATATGAGACTATGTAGACTGGCTTTCTTTCAACACGATCACACTGCCTGTAGAATCTGTTCTGAGAATCATCGTGGATGTCGTCAAGTCAGAAGAGAAACTCAGAAGATGTTGGACGAGAGGAATCTCCACATTACTTATGAAAGGGATGAATACATCAACGTGGTGACTTCTGAATTCAAAGTCCCTGATGTTGTAGAGCTGTCTTATGATAGTCAGAATGTTGCAATTATTTCTCTCACAATTCAGATGCCAAAGCCAATTCCTTACAATTCTAGTGCTACCATTCCTTAGAAGCATGCTAAGCCTGGTCTTGAGCCAACTATTCTGAACATTGCTGATGTGAGCCGTATGACTCGAAGTGGTCGTTTGTTTGCACAAGTACCCCCTCAGAAAGAGAGACCAAGAAATAATCTGTTCGTACATGTTCCTCCTCAGAAGGATGTGCTTAGAAAAGAACCTGTTGTTGCAGGACCTGTCTTTGAGACTAAAGACAATGATGTACAAGAGTTCTTGAACTTGATTAAGAAGAGCGACTACAAGGTGGCTGACCAACTTCTTCAAACACAATCAAATATATCTCTGTTGGCTTTACTAGTACACTCCAAAGCTCATCGGAATGCGCTGATGAAAGTCTTGAAACAAGCCTACAATGAGCAAGATACAACTCTCGAACAATTTGACAATGTTGTTTCCAATATCAACGTCAAGAATGTGCTAAGCTTTAGTAAAGAAAAGCTTCCACCGGAACGTATAGAGCACAATCATGCCCTGCACATATCCATGAAATATGGAGAAGATACTCTAACCAATGTGTTAGTTAACACTGGTTCATCCTTGAATGTTATGTCCAAAAGCACCTTTGAAAGACTGTCCTACCAAGGGGCACCTATAAGGCTGAACGAAATCGTTGTGTAAGCTTTCGATGGTTCCAAGCGCACTTTGATTGAAGAGATTGATCTACCCTTTTGCATCGGACCTCATAAATTTGAAATCACTTTTCAGATAATGGATATTTATCCCGCTTAAGGCTGTTTGTTGGGAAGACCTTGGATCCATAGTGCTGGAGCTTTCACTTCTACTCTTCACCAAATGCTGAAATTTGTTGTGAATGACAAGCTGATAACTGTCTATGGAGAGCAAACTATGTTTGTCAATCAACTGTCCTCTTTTCCAAACATCCAATAAATTGAGACTCAATTCCAAGCATTGTGAAATTCTGGTGTAACAGATCCAAATGTCGTGAAAGATGTCGAGACATGTGATCTGTCATGAAACATGAACAAGGTATATACACAGAATTATGCCAAACTGAAAGATAAATGACACCAGTAATTATTGAACCAGTTCGGTGAAATCACATCTACTTTGGGGGCATACCAAGCCAGGAATGAAGTCCACTATCATCAATATTAATTCAGAGCTAAACTAGTCCCAAGTTTACAACCCCCACTTAATCCCAACCCAATGACCCTTCTACCTAGGTCCTCCCTAGATATGGAATATCCCCATCCCACTTCTAATCATCGCAATGAGGTTGTACAGTTCTCCAGTCCCAGGAGCTGTAGTAACGACCTAATATCCAACGCATTCTGATCCCACAGATAAAAAAGTTTGGAAGTCACACTTCCATGACAATTCTAAGCCAAAACTCTTGACTATGACCATGAACTTCGAGTTACGTCAAAGCTTCCTCCAAGAACAATACTCCTCTTGCCTACAGGCTTCGAGGATTACAATGGTAACCTTCCCACAGCCTGGGAGGTTTACCTCGACAAACCCTAAAGATCACATCTTTTCTACTCGGTGGTTGTCTACTTTTTCTAGGTTACAAAGTCTTCTATTTATAACCTACACCCAACTGAATTTTGGCCTTCAATCATAGCATATTTGCTGTTACAATATCGCAGTAACTTATGCTACAAACAAGGTCTTCAATCTATTAGTTTCCGAGAATATCTCTATAATTAGAAACTATATAATCTTAAAATATTCTGATTTGATTCTTCTGAATGATTCCTCAAATCTTCTTATTGATTTTTCAGCCTTGTCAAATAATATATCACGCCTTTATTTGATTTGCATAATATCCCTGAATATTCTGCACTCTTCTGTAGTTATTAAATCACACAGATTTAATTAGAAATCTTCTTTTCAGCTCAGGCATGATGTCGTAACACCCCATGTGACATGTTATTCCAGAGGTTGAATTACTCCAACATAACATGTTCTATCATTTTAGTGGAACTCTTTGTTGTACCTGTTATTCTTATACATTTATACACACTGATCCTTTTATTTGTTTAAAAAAAAATTAAGCCAACCCTAAAAACAAAGAACTAACAATCTCCCCCTTCGACAAATTTTTGGCTAAAATAAATTAATTACAGGTTACCAGAAAATAGGGAAAAATAACTATCTACTAGTGCAATAGATCTCAGTAGTTTAATGAAGTCAGTGTTTAGATAAGATGTCAATACATCTTGTTCAGTATCTTCAATCCAGTAGATTGAGATTACCGTCTTCAGATTGAGTTCTTTCTTCAACTTTCAGAATTTGATCCATTGCAGCACATACCTTAACACCAGGAATTTTGTGCTTAGGAACCAATTCTTCTCACAGACGACCAATGGTGGCATAAGAGAATCTTCTAAGTCTTCATTGATCACCTGCCACCAGTCGACCTAGAGCATAAGAGGAAACTTAAGTAGTATCCTCATGCTGCCCAGGATAACTCAGACCACAGGTCACAACTGTGTTCATAACACAGGTCACAAGTCACAAAACCATATCCCAGATCCGGCTCAGCCTACAACTCGATATGCTTGAACTGTTTCTGGTTACATCCTTTTGACTGAACATCTGAGTGCCAAACCTATTCTCCCCCTTTTTGGCCAAAACTTTACAAAGGAAGCCTTCACCAAACCAGACCCACGTATTGATTACCCAGGTCCGAAAGAACCTCATATGGAAATAGCAGAACCACACACGATGTGTGAGTGAACCCTGATAACTTCCTATAAATAGATGGTCCTCTTCTTGTGAGATAAAGATTCTTTGAATGTGACACCTTTTGGTCAAGGATGACGTTATTCGAGGAGAAAATACTCCCAAAACTGTGTGCACCGTCCAACAATCACTTTGAATGCTTTTAATATGCTTGGACTGTTTCTTCTGAATAAGTCAATCCCAAGACATGCACATATGTGATCAAAAGTACTTTCTAGACTTTCTTTTAATGAAACTAGCTGTACAGCCTAGAATATCTCTTTGTTAGGTTCAGTGAAACATGTCATAAACAATATTCTGACATCCTTCCAGCCATTGTCTTCACCTTCAAACACTTCTTCTATGATTGAGTTCAAGACGTTTCCCAACTTGTTTCATATGCTCAAGGGTATGTCTTCAGACTACTTTCTTCAACAACACTCTTCACTCTTGCAATTTGTGTTTGATACCGTCTTGAGAGAATGGCAAATTCTTTCTCCTTCTGGCAAGATCCCACTACTTCGATTATTCTACTGACTCCCCCTATCAAGGACAACCAAGACTCTGGCTGACCTCAAGCATTTTCTTCGTATGCTTATCAGCTTCACTACGATTTAGACTTTTCAGACCGCAACAGAAGAACTACCTTGATCTGACATGCTGATCAAATCAACCTTCTGCTTCTTACATTCACTAGTATTTGGTGATACTAATGATGTCTTTAACACATCATAGTAGATATGCCTTGCCTGACCATACTACTATCATTAAAATCTTCTCATTCTAATCATATAAAGAGCTTTCACTTCTGAACACACAGTTTGAATACTAAGATCCATAGCCCCAAGTCTTTCCACAGATTATTATCTGCAACGATGTTACAACATTGTAGATGTTTTAAAATTGGCTTTATTTTATGGTAAAACATTCCTGTTGTATATGAGTGGGGAATTGTGCAGGATTGTATGTTTGAGCTAGTACATGTTTTAGTTGGATGTCATGCTCGATGTCATGACATCTGTGTCTGATAGCAGAAGTTAATACTTTTTAGTTGTGATGTTTCCTTATTTATCTCAGACTACTATTTAGGAAACTATATATTGTGTGTTGTATGATTTGTACTAAAATATCTCGGATTACAGCTTATGAGAACACCCTGATAATGTGGAAATTAGGTTAACTTGGTTAACCCTAATTTATGTGTAGAAGGCCCATGGCCCAAGTCCTGCTGCCTCTGACTATAAGACAACTGCAAATCCTACTTTTAGATGCAGAGTTTTTAAGCGTAAAGATCATAATACTCTATGTGTTTCCACCGTGTGTGTTTATTTTTACTTGTGATCCAAGCAATTATCACATTGATGATTGCTCTGGAGTAGGGTGTCTCTGTGGTTTATGTACTTTGTCACTCTAAGCTTTTAAGCACGAGTGTGTGTCTCTTGATTGAAGCTTTTAAGCAGATCAAGGTGTGTTTTTTGAAGTGTGTCTTCTCTCTCAATTTGTTTAATGTTTATTTGTAATCACTGCTGTGATTGAGGGGGGGTGAGTGGAGATACTCATGTCTAGGAATAGATTGGAATTACATTGGGTAGGTCTTAAGTGAGGAGTTGTAAACGGGGGAGTTTAACTCCGAATTAATTCTGCTTCTATTGGATTCCCTCCCTGGCTTGGTAGCCCCCAGAGTAGGTTGTTTGAATCGAACTGGGTAAACAATTCTGTGTGTTCTTTATTGTTTTATGATGTTCTGTCTTCAATTATTTTTGTGTTATTTTGGATGTCATAACATCCGTCAAGGCATCGCGTGTGAGGTTACTAGAATTTTCAAACATCATCTGGGACATTTGCTTCAAAAACCCATCTCTGGTTCTTGAATCACTACCTCAAGTACTCATTGCGCACCAAAGTCCTTTAGAAGTAACCTCTCAATCATTTCCTGACACCATAAGATCATAAAGCAGACTTGCACACAATTCAGATTTGTACCCTAACTAGGTCATGGTCGTTCATCAGATACATGCTCATCTTCGTATACCCAGCAGATGATATGATTTCCTTCCTTCATAGGTGTAGACAGTTGATAAGACTGCCTCCAACAGCCAATGGCATTATTATGCATCACTTGAAGCGGGAGGAATATTCATGACACACATTCACTAAAGTCATTCCTTATATGGTCAGTACTTGACCATTAATCCAATCTTGAGTTGAATAACCTTCGTTAGCTGAGGAAGCATGGAACTGGAAAGATGTTTAATCATCATTCCTGATAAAATCTTTCATTCAGAATCTTGCCATGGTTCTGGAGAGACTTCCCTAGCAACCTACCAACCTTGTAGGGGATACAGATGAATCAACCATTGGAAGTTGATCAATCCTTCATAGACCATATCTCATATGCACAAGGAACAAGCCTCCTGTATGTCTATCAGATGTTTGAATGCCATTATCCTGCACATGTAGCAGAGATTCCCTCTACTAGGTATCTGAGGCAGAATTATACAAACATGGCTTTAGCTGGTCTTTACCCTTAACATGTAGACTGTTCAGACTAAGTCTACCTCTTGAGAGTACAAGGGTCCATGAAATTGCTTGCACTACAATCAATTCATTATGTAAGACACCACATAAGTGAACCCTAACAATCAGAACTTTCTTCACGAAGACACTGGAAAATCCACACCCTTTGATTTTAGAGATGAATATTCCATATGTCTGGTTTCTTTTATCCAAAGAGTTCTCCGGGCATGAGCTCATTCTACATAAGGGCTTCATAGGAGATGCCTTTATGAGTTCTTCTCAAAAGCTCGACTATTGTACATCCATATACCTTGGCCAGAAATACACTAACACACAGGTAGACAGACTGTTGATCGTGTCCTGATCAACTTTCACAATTCAGATGTCTCCTCTTCTAGGTCAGGAGTAGGTTCCAAACAAACATAATCACAATATTTTGTTTAGCACCCAAAACATTTGTTCTTCAACCAGTAGTTGCATACCTGTTGAAGTAATGTTCTAACATATTATAGAACATCAGTTCCTTCCATACATCTGAACTTGGTGCTGTGGATATTATATCATCCTTCGAACAACCCTAATACAAACGGCCAAGCTATACCTCAAATAGCCAGATTCACAGTTACTTCTTGAAAGGAGTCAAGAATTATGAAGAATCTTGTTGAGACCAACCTGAATGATTTCAATCTTTCTTCATACTAAAGTTCCTTTATGAGTGGACTTGAGACCTAGAACTCAAGGATCGTTGGCTCTTTTGACTGATCCACCATTGTTCATACCCCATTATAAGTGTAGTTTCTGAGGAGATCAAACTCTAATGCTGAAAAGAATCAGGTTTGAAAGAGATACCATGTAGCGGAATTTCCATAACAGTTCCTCACCATCTTCTAGGCAGAAAGCTTTGTACCTACTCACCACATCCCATGTACCGGCAGAACAACCTTGAGTTTGAAAATAAATCAAACCCTCACCAAGACATACCATAGCCCTCGATGCTCAACACAGTCCATCCTCCACTTCTAGGGACCATGTACACATTGACGAGCAACACATCTTTTCATCATAAACCTTCCTTGCCGAACCAGAAAGTATCTTCCCAAGATCTCATCCAAAGATAGAACAGGATGCCTGTTTGATATCAATTGAAATTCTAGTGTAACAGATCCAGATGTCCTGAAAAATGTCGAGACATGTGATCTGTCAAGAAACATCAGCAAAGTATATACACAGAATTATGCCAAAATGAAAGATAAATGACACCAATAATTGTTGACCCAGTTCGGTGAAATCACACCTACTCTAGGGGCATATCAAGCCAGGAATGAAGTCCACTATCAGGAGTATTAATTCAGAGCTAAACTAGTCCCAAGTTTACAACCCTTACTTAACCCCTACCCAATGACCCTTCTAACTAGGCCCTCCCTAGATATGGAATATCCCCATCCCACTTCCAATCATCACAATGATGTTGTACAACTCTCAAGTCCCATGATCTATAGCAACAGCCTAATATCCAACGCATTATAATCCAATGGATAAAATAGTTTGGAAGACACACTTCCCTGAAAATTCCTAGCCAAGAATCTGGACTATGACCACGAATTTAGAGTTACTTCAAAGCTTCCTCCAAGAACAATACCCCTCTTGCCTATAGGCTTCGAGGATTACAATGGTAACCTTCCCACAGCCCGGGAGGTTTACCTCGATAAACCCTAAAGATTATATCTTTTCTACTCCGTGGTTGTCTACCTTTTATAGGTTACAAAGTCTTCTATTTATAACCTATACCCAACTGGATTTGGGCCTTCAATAACACCATATTTGCTGTTACAATATCGCAGTAACTTTTGCTACAAGCTAGGTCTTCAATCTGTTAGTTTTCGAGAATATCTCTATAATTAAATACTATATAGTCTTTAAATATTCTAATTTGATTCTTCTCAATGATTCCTCATAAATTCTTATTGATTCTTCAGACCTGTCAAATAATATATCACACCTTTATATGATTTGCCTAATATCCCTGAATATTATGCACTCTTCTGTAGTAATTTAATCACACAAATTTAACTAGAACTCTTCTTTTCAGCTCAGGCATGATGTCGTAACATCCCATGGGACATGTTATTCCAGATGTTGAATTACTCCAACATAACATGTTATATCATTTTAGTGGGACTCTTCGTTGTACCTGTTGTTCTTATACAATTTTACACACTAATCCTTTTATTTGTTTTACAAAACTTAAACCAACGCTAAAAACAGAGAACTAACACATTGGAAATTGTTAATCCTGCACACGAAAAGAAAGTCGGTGCATCTATTTCATCGTGGAAAGATGCCCAAGAAGTGGTTGCCAAAGGATCATATGAAGGTTGGGGACAAGTCATTGAGCTTCCCACCAACAAGAATAAGAGTGGTCTAGGATTCATACCTCAGAAGTCAAAGGGGGAAGAACCAGAATCTGCAAGCTACAACAAATCTATACACGAGACCTTTCAAAGTGCTGGCTACATCAATCAAGGTGATCAAGACATATCCGCTATCATTGAAGATGTTCCAAAATCCTTAAGCTTTGTGACGTGTGAGGAGGCTAACTCCAACTGGACCTCCGTTAACATTTCTTCTGTTGTTCACGAGTCTAAGTAATTTTCTGTCTTTTTAAAAATCCTTTCGCTCTGCCCAAGGTGAAAGAGTGTTGCGTCGGGCTGTTTAAAATAATTCCTTTTATTCAGCCCAAGACAAAGGTGAACTTGTGTAGGGCTTTGTTTCAAATCATTAATAAAAGAGCAATTTTTGCTTCCATTTTTTTTATCGCTTATCTTTTCGGAAAATGGTAACACATAAAAAACCCAATAAAAACAATTAAAAATATTTTTTCAAAATTTACACATACACTCTTGCATTCTTTAATCTGTTTCTAAAAACAAAACATAAATCATGTGCAGATTATCCCTTGATAAACTCATTGAAAACAATGATCCTAGGTCGTCTCCCAACTTTGAATACCCTGTGTACGAAGCTGAGGAAGAAAGTAGTGAAGAAATCCTTGAGGAGATCACCCGTCTACTTGAGCACGAGAAAAAGATTATTGATCCGCACAAAGAGCCTTTGGAAGTAGTCAACTTGGGCATCGAAGAAGAGAAAAGAGAAGTTTGAATTGGGGCATTGCTAGAAATAAGCGTCAAAGAGAAAATGGTCGAACTGTTGAAAGAATATGTGGATGTCTTTGCTTGAAGCTATCAAGATATGCCTGAGTTGGATACCAATATTGTGGAGCACATATTACAGTTAAAACCAGAATGTCTACCCGTCAAACAGAAGTTGAGAAGAACTAACCCAAATATGGCAGACACAATCAAAGAATAGGTTCAGAAGCAAATCAATGTCAGTTTCCTCGTCACATCAGAGAATCCTCAATGGTTGGCCAACATAGTTCCTGTTCCCATGAAGGATGGAAAAGTTAGAATGTGTGTTGATTAAAGAGATTTGAACAGAGATAGTCCGAAAGATGATTTCCCATTACGGCATATTGATATGTTGGTGGATAACACTGCTAGGTTTAATGTCTTCTCATTCATGGATGGATTTACCAGCTACAATCAAATTATGATGGCACTCGAAGATATGGAGAAAATAACTTTTATCACGCCTTAGGGCACGTTTTGTAACCGTATGATGCCACTTGGTTTGAAAAATGCTGGGGAAACTTATCAAAGAGCCACGACGACTCTCTTCCATGATATGATTCACAAAGAAATTGAATTTTATGTGGACGACATGATTGCTAAACCTACATCTGAAGAAGAACATGTCGCGCACCTGCTGAAGTTGTTCCAACGTTTGAGAAAGTACAAACTACGTTTGAATCCAAGCAAGTGCATATTTGGTGTCTTCTCTGGAAAACTCTTGGGTTTCATTGTCAGCCAAAGAGGTATTGAAGTTGATCCCGATAAAGTTAAGGCTATTCTAGAAATGCCTCCACCAAGAATAGAGAAACAAGTCAGAGGATTCCTTGGATGATTGAATTACATCTCCAAATTTATCTCTAATATGACTGCTGTTAGAACAAGATTTGTTCTGATCAATATTCTTAGTTTTGATGATAACAATGTATATGAATTTTGTTTGAGATAATGTGGTACTCTTATTTTATGCAATTTCCATTTCAGGAAATATATAAAGAGTATGCACAAAATCAGCGCAAGAAGCACTGTCTCAGAAGGTTCATGTATGCAACATCGGAACATGCTCTCGCAAGACATCAGAAGATGGTCAAGCAGAATCAGAACATGGTCTATTGAAGCATCAGAAGAACTTGAGATCAGAAGCAGAAGCACTGAAGTTCTCATGGTATCACGCTAGAAGCACTTCAAGGTCAGAAGACAAGAAGATGCTCTGCACCAAGGTATTTGACTCTGATGATATTAAAACATTGTTCACACAAACATCATATTAGAAGCACGTACAAGATAGCAGGCTACGCTGACTGACAAAAGGAACGTTAGAAGCTATTAAAGGCAACCTCAGTAGACACAGCAAATGCAAGGCTCGAGGTAGTTGACAAAAGAGTGAAACATTAAATGCAATGCTGTACGGATCACGCAACGCATTAAATGCTCCCCAACGGTCATCTTCTCAAACACCTATAAATAGAAGTTCTGATGAGAAGCTGAATACAACACTTTGCGCAAACATACAGAAACGTTGTTAAATTCTAAAAGCTCTCAAACTTCATCTTCAACCTCACTTCATTACTGTTGTAATATCTTAGTGAGATTAAACTTAAACTTAAGAGAAAAATCACAGTTGTGATAATAGCTTATTAAGAAGCATTGTAACTCTTGTAAGAATTTGTTTACATTTATTTGTAAGAACTAGAGGAGATCAAGTTGTGATCGGATTCTCTAGAAACTCTTAGAGGGTATCTAAGCATTGTGTTCCTAGAGTGATCAGGTTGTGATCAGAATACTCTAGAAGACTTAGAGGTTATCTAAGTGGAAAACCATTGTAATCTTGTGTGATTAGTGGATTAAATCCTCAGGTTAGGTAAATCATTCCAAGGGGGTGGACTGGAGTAGTTTAGTTAACAACGAACCAGGATAAAAATCATTGTGCAAATTGTTTTTATATTAAGAGTTTTTAAGCTACACTTATTCAAACCCCCCCCCCCCCTTTCTAAGTGTTTTTGTATCCTTCAATTGGCATCAGAGCGCCGGTTCTAAGGTGCAAGCACTTAACCGTGTTTAGAAAAGATTCAGGAAGAGAAAAACGCTTAAGTCAAGATGGCTGGTGAAGATCCAACACATACATCTACATCTGGCTCTGTTGAGCAACATAATGGAAATGGTAACAATGGTTATACTAGACCACCAGTATTCGATGGTGAAAACTTTGAATATTGGAAAGATAAACTTGAAAGTTACTTTCTTGGTTTAGATGGTGACTTATGGGATCTTCTGGTGGATGGTTACAAACATCCAGTGAAAGCTAGTGGTGTAAATCTCTCAAGACAAGAGATGAATGATGATCAGAAGAAGCAATTCAAAAATCATCACAAGTGTAGGACTGTTTTGCTGAATGCTATCTCTCATGCTGAATATGAGAAGATATCTAACAGGGAAACTGCCTATGACATATATGAATCATTGAAAATGACTCATGAAGGAAATGCCCAAGTCAAGGAGACTAAAGCTCTTGCCTTGATCCAGAAATATGAAGCCTTCAAGATGGAGGATGATGAAAACATTGAGAAGATGTTCTCAAGATTTCAAACGCTAACTGCTGGATTAAGAGTTCTTGACAAGGGATACACAAGAGTTGATCATGTCAAGAAGGTCATCAGAAGCTTGCCAAGAAGATGGGGTCCTATGGTGACTGCTTTTCAAGATTGCCAAGAATCTGAATGACGTCTCTCTTGAAGAATTGATCAGTGCTCTGAGGAGTCATGAAATTGAGCTGGATGCCAATGAACCTCAGAAGAAAGGTAAGTCTATTGCATTAAAATCTAATTATAAAAAATGCACTAACGCTTTTCAGGCTGAAGAAGAAGATTCTGAAGAATCAGAATCAGAAGAAGAAGATGAACTGTCCATGATCTCCAAAAGGGTAAACCAACTCTGGAAGAGCAAGCATAGGAAGTTCAAGAACTTCAAAAGTTCTAAGAAGCCTGAATATGGAGAATCTTTTGGAAGCAAAAGATCTGACAAGAAGAAGGTCACATGCTATGAATGCAATGAGCCTGGTCACTACAAGAATGAGTGTCCAAAACTTCAAAAGGAGAATCCCAAGAAGAAGTTTCATAAGAATAAAGGTCTTATGGCAACATGGGATGATTCAGATTCAGAATCAGAATCAGACTCTGAAGGCGAGCAGGCAAACATTGCACTGATGGCCACAGTTGATGATGGATCAGAATCTACATCAGAATCAGACTCTGAAGAGGTATTTTCTGAACTATCTAGAGAAGAGTTAGTTTCCAGTTTAACAGAACTTCTGGAACTCAAGGCTCATCTTAGTATCAAATACAAAAAGCTGAAAAAGCTATTTGATTCTGAAACTAAGAAGCTGGAAGAGGAAAATTCTGAACTGAAGGAAAAAGTTTTAAAATTATCCAAAGATATTGGATCTCCTTCTGACTCAGACAAATCCATTCCTAGTCTCAATCATATTCTGAAAGAATATGACTCGAGCTTTAGAAAGTTCTTATCTAGAAGTATTGGCAGAAGTCATCTTGCTTCTAAGATATATGGTGTTTCTGGAAACAAAAGGATTGGCGTTGGCTATGAGGGTGATACCCCACACAAATTTGAACCTGTAGATGATATGAAAATGAAATACAAGCCATTGTATGATCAGTTCAAATATGGCCACTCACATGATATTAGGCTCACTTCACATACCAAAAGCTTTCATGCTACACACACTAAGAAGCATGTGACACAACCTAGAAAATATCAAGCTGCTAAACCTAAAGAATATCATGTTGTACCTCCTGTTATTTATTATGCTAAACCCAAGTTCAATAAGAACTTGAGGAAAACTAACAAGAAAGGACCCAAGAAGTTGTGGGTACCTAAGGAGAAGATAATTTCTGTTGCAGATATCCTTGGCAGCAAAGAAGACAAAGCACAACATGTCATGGTACCTGGACTCTGGGTGCTCGCGACACATGACGGGAAGAAGGTCTATGTTCCAAGACCTGGTGCTTAAGTTTGGTGGAGAAGTCAAGTTTGGAGGAGATCAGAAGGGCAAGATAATTGGCTCTAGAACCATAAGTATTGGTAACTCTCCTTCCATATCTAATGTACTTCTTGTATAAGGATTAGCGCATAACTTATTTGAAGGATAGAAAAACACTTAGAAAGGGGGGGGTTTGAATAAGTGTAGCTTTAAAAAACTTGACAGATAAAAATAAATTGCACAGTTATTTTTATCCTGGTTCGTTGTTAACTAAACTACTCCAGTCCACCCCCGCAGAGATGATTTACCTCAACTGAGGATTTAATCCACTAATCGCACGGATTACAATGGTTCTCCACTTAGTCAGCAACTAAGTCTTCCAGAGTCTTCTGATCACACACTGATCACTCCAGGAACAACTGCTTAGATACCCTCTAAGACTTTCTAGAGTATTCTGATCCACACGATCACTCTAGTTACAACCTGCTTAGATAACCTCTAAGACTTCCTAGAGTATTCTGATCCACACGATCACTCTAGTTCCTTACAACTTAATGTAATCAATTCTAAGAGTATTACAATTGCTTCTTAAAAGCTATAATCACAAACTGTGATATTTCTCTTAACGTTTAAGCTTAATCTCACTAATATATTACAACAGCAATGTAGTGAGCTTTGATGAAGATGAAGATTCTGAGCTTTGAATAGAACAGAGTTTCAGCAAGTTAATATGAGTTGTTTTGTTCAGAATCGTTAACCTTGCTTCTCATCAGAACTTCATATTTATAGGCGTTGGAGAAGATGACCGTTGAGTGCATTTAATGCTTTGCGTGTTCCGTACAGCATCGCATTTAATGTTATACGCTTTTGTCAACTACCTCGAGCCTTGTTCATGCTGTGTCTACTGACGTTGCCTATAATAGCTTTTAACGTTCCTTTTGTCAGTCAGCGTAGCTTGCCACTTGTACTTCCTTCTGATCTGATGTTTGTGAATACAACGTTTGAATATCATCAGAGTCAAACAGCTTGGTGCAAAGCATCTTCTGATCTTCTGACCTTGAAGTGCTTCTGTGCGTGATACCATCAGAACTTCAGTGCTTCTGATCTCATGTTCTTCTGATGCTTCCATAGACCCATGTTCTGATTCTGCTTCGACCATCTTCTGATGTCTTGCCAGACCATGTTCTGATGTTGCATGCTGAACCCTTTGAGACAAAGCTTCTGAGCGCTGAATTATGCATACTCTTTATATATTTCCTGAAAAGGAAATTGCATTGGATTAGAGTACCATATTATCTTAAGCAAAATTCATATTATTGTTATCATCAAAACTAAGATAATTGATCAGAACAAATCTTGTTCTAACAATCTCCCCCTTTTTGATGATGACAAAAACATATATAAATGATATGAATTTGCGATCAGAAAGAGCAGACGGCAAAAGACAAATTACACAGCTATAGCATAAGCATATGAATATGTCTCCCCCTGAGATTAACAATCTCCCCCTGAGATAAATAATCTCCCCCTGAAATAAATACTCGAAGAACTTTAATAAAAGACTTCCCTGATTATTTCGGTAGAGACGATCACATAAGCTTCTGTCTTTAGAGAATTCATAGCTTCTGACTTCTGCTTCCATTGGACAGCTTCAGAACTAGAATTTCTTTAGATCCCTAGAACACTCACAGCTTCTGATTCCTTCTTCCATCTAGGACAGCTTCAGAACTTGAATTTCTTTGATCTTCAGAACATTCACAGCTTCTGATTTCTGCTTCCATTTAGGACAACTTCAGAACTAGAATTTCTTTGATCTTCAGAACATTCATAGCTTCTGATTTCTGCTTCCATTTAGGACAGCTTCAGAACTTGAGTTTTCTGGATCTTTAGAACATTCACAGCTTCTGATTTCTGCTTCCCTCGGATAGCTTCAGAGCTTGAATTTCTACCAACATCACTTCATGCTAGATTTGTATCAGAACATTGTTGAATGTACCAGAGCATCATCAGAGCATCTCTACATCCTGAAATGTTACAAAACAAAAACTAAACGACAAAAGTCAGCATGAACGAGTCAGAACATAAAATGTATATTAGAACACATGATATGTATCAGAGCCATATAGGCTGAAATAATGTATCAGAGCAAATAGAGTTTTGTCAGAGCAAATAGACAAATATGGATCAAATTCTATTATCTGTGCTTCTGATTCATTCTTCTTTCTTGCTTCTGATTTCTGAAGCTTGACAGCACTCAGCTTGCTTCAGTTTCCATGAGCTTATTCTTTTTACAGAATAACACTTCTTATGGTTTTGCTTCTTGTGTTTGCTTTGAAGATTCTCTTCACTTCTTTATACCTGCAAAACACTTAAACCATATAGAACTTGCAGTTCTTGTTAGTAAATAGCAACTGACTAAATCAAATCATTTATCATTTATCTTTCTCCCCCTTTTTGTCATATCATCAAAAAACAAAAAAGATTCAGAGACAAACAAAACGAAACACACAGAGGAAGAAGATGATTTCATTGAAGTTCAAACAGCAGGTACAGAAGTACATGAAGATAAGTAAGATCGGATGCACAAAGACAGATGCAACGAAAAGAAAGAAACAACACAGACTCAATCTAAGATGGCCCTAGCCTTGACAAGATCTTGGCCAACATCTCTTGAACCTCATTGTTGTGTCCATCTTGCCTCACCATGAAAGCTCTATACTCAGCATTGAGTGAGCTTTGCTCATCCTGTCTCTTCTGAATTTCTTCCAGAGTCCTTGCAAGACGAGAAGATTCATCAGAAGAAGCTTCACCGCTTTCAACCACAGGAATAGCAACTGGATCTGTAGCTTCCATGGATAGATCATTTGCAGGGATTTCCTCAACAGGATCTGATTCAGCAACATGATCTTCAGCATCTGCTTCTTGCATAGAAGCATCTCCATATTCTGCAGCAGGAATTTCCGAGTCTCCATTCTCAAGTGCCTGAAGAATGGCAGCTAGATTCCTGGGAGCAGAAGGACCTTCAACTTCTGGTGGGTCAACAACTTCTGGAATGACCAAGCTTGGGTCTTTCTCAGAAGGGTTTTCCCTCAGATAGTCAAAGAGAGTCTTGAAGTCTCCGAGCAGAACAGGATAATCAGGAATAAAGATAACAATATCCCTGCATGGATTTGCTTCCATTTCAGCAGCCAGCTTTAATTGTTCCATCTCATCCAAGAAGGGCTTCTCTTCCAGCAGATGTCTTCCTTTGAGACTAGCAAACCAGAAGTCTTCATAATTCCTCAGAATTCCACGAGGCCGTGGGGCAGCAGCTACACAGGCTTCCTGAAGTTCTAAAAACAGAGCATCTGATTCTCTGCGAAGGATCCTCCAGAAGTTCCGCATAGCAACATCATTCAATCCAGAACTTTCAGCAATTCTGAGAGTATCAAAGATACTTCTGAGATTCCTCTTTATGTTTTCAAAAACTACACCAATAGGGTATACAGGGCGGAATTTTATTTGGGTTTTTGAAAAGGCAGGGTTGGAAGTGAAGTACGGATGAGGTTCTCTATCCAACCTATAAGAAGATTCTGCTTCAGTATCAGAATCTAACACTACTACTTCAGCTTCAGGACGAGGCTTGGGAGTGTAGTTGCAATCACGGAGCAGCTGCTCATGTGATGCAGAGGTTGGAAGAGGAGAATCACAAAGATTGTTTTGGGAGGTGGAGGGAGTATGTTCAAAGGAGGCATTGGGAGAAGGTTGAGATGGAAAGAGAGTTTGAAGGGGTGGTATATCCAGAACAGGATTTATGGTAGGTGGAGAGGAAGGAATGGTTATAGGAGAAGATGGAGGTGTAAGAACATGGACAAAGACAGGTGATTCTGATGTGGCTTTTTCTGGTTCATGTGTAGGGACAACCTCTATTGGTGCAACTTCTGAACGAACAGCAGGAACAGAATCAGGTTCAGAAATGCATATACCTTTGGAACCTCTCAGAAAAGCTTTGGCCACATCCTCAGTCTTCTTCTGCTTCTTACTCTTCGGCTCTTCAATAATCTTTGCTTTGCCGCTAGAGATTTCTTTCCTTCTGACATATGCCAGAACTTCTGGTTGATTCTCAGCCTCTTGAGAGACATTTTCTTCATCAGACTCTTGAAGAATCATCTTCCTTTTTCTTGTTTTCTTCTTCTCAACAGCTTCTTTCCCTTTCTTCTCAAACTCATCAGAGACAGACTTAGCAACCTTTGCAATGACCTCTTTAGAAACATCTTGTTTCTTAGAGACACCAGAAGGATAATCATGCTTTCTTTTAGTCATTTCTTCCTTCTTCTTATTTATTTTCATTGGAGCACCCTTCTCTTGATTTTTGAGATATTTATTTTCTTCTTGTGATAACAGATACCTAGTTTTGACTACAGGTACCTCACAGTTGAAGAAGGTTTCAAACTCAGCAAGAACAGGTGCTCTTCTGATTCTTGTGTCAGTAAGAGGTTGAGGAGTCTTACTGATAGTTTTAATTACTTTCATCTTCTTCAAAGTGAACGCATTCAGACAAGCCCCAGATGTGACAGCAAGGTCTTTCACAATACCTTCAGATTCCAAGCTTTCAACAATCTTTGAATGCACCAAAAGATTTGAAATAATCCTTCCAAAAGGAATGATTGTTCCACCTTTTTCTCTGAAAGCATTTCTGGAATCCTTTACTGCTTTCCACAAGTGGTTGAAGATGATGTAGATCGCATCAACCTTCTTCCTAGTGGCAATGCAATAAAGAATATACTTTTGCTCATTACTGATGAAATCCGAAGCATGTGTTGCTTTCCTATGGTAGAAACACCCAAGAATGATCTTTGTCCAGATTTTGTAGACATCTCTCAAATCCTTGACGTGTTTTGTTTTCTTGACATTTGGATAGAGAGTGGATAGAACATCTTCCCAAACTGCCCTTTGATCAATCTCAAAAGCCCCTTCAGGGTTTTTCAGATCAAACATCACTCTTAGGATGTTTTCAGTAATAACAACAAACTTTCCATGGACGAAAGAAAGTATTGATTTTGGAGCAACCACAGCATGTGCCCAGAATTCCTTGACAAGATCCGGATAAACTAAGCCAACGAACTCAGCGAACAACGAGGTCCATCCTTGAAAGATGATGTCTTCTTTAAGATGAAATCCATGTTCTTCAAGGTTGTCAAAATCAACAATAAGTTCACATATAACTTCTAATTTGTCCTTGGGAATAGAGCATGCAACAACAGGAGTAAGTTGCAAAATTTCTTCTTGGAGATGGTGAGGAACAGATGTACCAACATTTTGTGATGAGAAGGCAGCCATGGATGCAGAATGAACAAAAACGAACAGGAGAAGAGAACTGGGTTTTTGATTAGGGTTTTAGAAAACGGCTAAGAACTTTTCAAACGAGAGAATGCAAGAAGAAAGAGAGACAAGGGAGCGAAAAAGATGTATGATATGATTTGAAAAGAATATAAGGAGACGAATATAACATAGAAAATGAAAAAGAATAAATAAACAAAATGAATAGTTTCAGAATCAAAAGAAATCATTTTCATTAAATGACGAGTGACGTGAGGAGAGAGATCGTGGTAAAAGAAATGATTTAAAACAGTTACCTAGGTCGGCGTCTTTTCAACTGCACGCTTCGTACTGACCGTAGAGACACGTGTTCGTCATCAGATAATGGATGACAGGTGTGAAATATTCAATAGGCTTTACGCCTTCTGATTCCGATCACTGCTTCTGAATTGATCAGGTTTCTCTTCTGGAAACACTCCTTCTGAAGTGTGCTGATATAAATCTGAATGATCTCCTGATCCATTACTTCTGATATACACAGCTTCTGGAGATTCACTTCTTTGTTCTGCAGCTTCTGATAAGACAAAACTGTATCTGCAGAAATTCTTAAGCTGCTTTGTTTCATCAGAAACAAGTTTATCATCAAACCAGATATTTATTGATTCGTCCACAATCAATGTTTCAATATTGTATATTCTGTAGCATTTAGAGCATTCAGAATACTCAAGAACGAAACATCATTGCTTTAGAAACAAACAAAACAGATGGTTCCAAGACTAATAAACTTTCTTTTCTGATCTCCTACGAACATAGTTTCTTCAACAGATTTAAGTACCAGAACTTGGAAGACAGTCCTTCTTCCCTTCAAGTGTTGAGACCAACTTGAGTCCAGGTGACATGACATGTTGACTTTTATCTTCTTTGTCGCCAAGAGAATCTGCAAAAGAAATAGTCTTTTTCTTTGGTACCCACATCTTCTTGGGTCCTTTCTTGTTAGTTCTCCTCAAGTTCTGATTGAACTTGGGTTTAACATTGTAAGCAATAGGAGGAACAGCATGATAATTCTTAATGTGAGTTTCATGATATTTCCTAGGTTGTGTCACATGCTTTTTGGTGTGTGTTATGTGAAAACTTTGAGCATGTGAAGTGTGCCTAATATCATGGGAGTGGCCATACTTGAACTGATCATACAATGGCTTGTATGTGAATTTCATTTCATCAACAGGTTCAAGTTTGTATGAGGTTTCACCCTCAAAACCAATGCCGACTCTTTTGTTTCCAGACACAGCATATATCATAGAAGCTAGCTGACTTCTGCCAATACTTCTAGATAAGAACTTCCTGAAACTTAAATCATATTCTTTCAGAATATGGTTTAGACTAGGAGTGGATTTTTCTGAATCAGAAGGAGATCCAACATTATTGGATAATTTTAAAAGTTTTTCTTTTAATTCAGAATTTTCCAACTCAAGCTTCTTTGTTTCAAATTCAAATAGCTTTTTCAGCTTTTTGTATTTGAGACTAATCTGAGACTTGAATTCCAGAAGTTCTGTTAGACCGGAAACTAACTCATCTCTAGTAAGTTCAGAAAATACCTCTTCAGAATCTGATTCTGACGTAGATCCTGATCCGTCATCTTCTGTCGCCATCAGCGCACAGTTAGCCTGCTCATCTTCAGAGTCTGAATCATCTTCTGACTCATCCCAGGTTGCCATAAGACCTTTCTTCTTATGAAACTTCTTCTTGGGATTTTCCTTCTGAAGTTTTGGACATTCATTCTTGAAGTGTCCAGGCTCATTGCATTCATAGCACATGACCTTCTTCTTGTCAAATCTTCTGTCATCAGAAGATTCTCCACGTTCAAATTTCTTTGAACTTCTGACGCCTCTGAACTTCCTTTGCTTGGTCTTCCAGAGTTGATTTAGCCTTCTGGAGATCAAGGACAGTTCATCTTCTTCTTCAGATTCTGATTCTTCAGGATCTTCTTCTCTAGCCTGAAAAGCGTTAGTGCATTTCTTGATATTGGATTTTAATGCAATAGACTTACCTTTCTTTTGAGGCTCATTTGCGTCCAGCTCTATTTCATGGCTTCTCAAGGCACTGATAAGCTCTTCCAGAGAAACTTCATTCAGATTCTTTGCAATCTTGAATGCAGTCACCATAGGACCCCATCTTCTGGGTAAGCTTCTGATGATCTTCTTTACATGATCAGCCTTGGTGTATCCCTTGTCAAGAACTCTCAATCCAGCAGTAAGAGTTTGAAATCTTGAAAACATCTTTTCAATGTCTTCATCATCCTCCATCTTGAAGGCTTCATACTTCTGGATTA
Organism: Vicia villosa; assembly: GCF_029867415.1. NCBI lineage: Eukaryota > Viridiplantae > Streptophyta > Magnoliopsida > Fabales > Fabaceae > Vicia > Vicia villosa. The sequence continues at coordinate 2,800,060 of NW_026706810.1, read as the reverse complement.
AAGCGAGAGCTCTAGTCTCCTTGACTTGAGCATTTCCTTCATGAGTCATTTTCAAGGACTCATATATGTCATAGGCCGTTTCCCTGTTAGATATCTTCTCATACTCAGCATGAGAGATAGCATTCAGCAAAACAGTTCTGCATTTATGATGATTCCTGAAAAGCTTCTTCTGATCATCATTCATTTCTTGCCTTGTCAGCTTTACGCCACTGGCATTTACTGGATGTTTGTAACCATCCATCAGAAGATCCCATAGATCACCATCTAGACCAAGAAAGTAACTTTCCAGTTTATCTTTCCAGTATTCAAAGTTTTCACCATCAAATACCGGCGGTCTAGTATAACCATTGTTACCGTTGTGTTGCTCAGCAGAGCCAGATGTAGATGTAGGTGTAGACTTTGCAGTTTCATCAGCCATCTTTTACTGAAGCGTTTTTCTCTTCCTGAATCTTTTCTAAACACGGTTAAGTGCTTGCACCTTAGAACCGGCGCTCTGATGCCAATTGAAGGATAGAAAAACACTTAGAAAGGGGGGGTTTGAATAAGTGTAGCTTTAAAAAACTTGACAGATAAAAATAAATTGCACAGTTATTTTTATCCTGGTTCGTTGTTAACTAAACTACTCCAGTCCACCCCCGCAGAGATGATTTACCTCAACTGAGGATTTAATCCACTAATCGCACGGATTACAATGGTTCTCCACTTAGTCAGCAACTAAGTCTTCCAGAGTCTTCTGATCACACACTGATCACTCCAGGAACAACTGCTTAGATACCCTCTAAGACTTTCTAGAGTATTCTGATCCACACGATCACTCTAGTTACAACCTGCTTAGATAACCTCTAAGACTTCCTAGAGTATTCTGATCCACACGATCACTCTAGTTCCTTACAACTTAATGTAATCAATTCTAAGAGTATTACAATTGCTTCTTAAAAGCTATAATCACAAACTGTGATATTTCTCTTAACGTTTAAGCTTAATCTCACTAATATATTACAACAGCAATGTAGTGAGCTTTGATGAAGATGAAGATTCTGAGCTTTGAATAGAACAGAGTTTCAGCAAGTTAATATGAGTTGTTTTGTTCAGAATCGTTAACCTTGCTTCTCATCAGAACTTCATATTTATAGGCGTTGGAGAAGATGACCGTTGAGTGCATTTAATGCTTTGCGTGTTCCGTACAGCATCGCATTTAATGTTATACGCTTTTGTCAACTACCTCGAGCCTTGTTCATGCTGTGTCTACTGACGTTGCCTATAATAGCTTTTAACGTTCCTTTTGTCAGTCAGCGTAGCTTGCCACTTGTACTTCCTTCTGATCTGATGTTTGTGAATACAACGTTTGAATATCATCAGAGTCAAACAGCTTGGTGCAAAGCATCTTCTGATCTTCTGACCTTGAAGTGCTTCTGTGCGTGATACCATCAGAACTTCAGTGCTTCTGATCTCATGTTCTTCTGATGCTTCCATAGACCCATGTTCTGATTCTGCTTCGACCATCTTCTGATGTCTTGCCAGACCATGTTCTGATGTTGCATGCTGAACCCTTTGAGACAAAGCTTCTGAGCGCTGAATTATGCATACTCTTTATATATTTCCTGAAAAGGAAATTGCATTGGATTAGAGTACCATATTATCTTAAGCAAAATTCATATTATTGTTATCATCAAAACTAAGATAATTGATCAGAACAAATCTTGTTCTAACAATCTCCCCCTTTTTGATGATGACAAAAACATATATAAATGATATGAATTTGCGATCAGAAAGAGCAGACGGCAAAAGACAAATTACACAGCTATAGCATAAGCATATGAATATGTCTCCCCCTGAGATTAACAATCTCCCCCTGAGATAAATAATCTCCCCCTGAAATAAATACTCGAAGAACTTTAATAAAAGACTTCCCTGATTATTTCGGTAGAGACGATCACATAAGCTTCTGTCTTTAGAGAATTCATAGCTTCTGACTTCTGCTTCCATTGGACAGCTTCAGAACTAGAATTTCTTTAGATCCCTAGAACACTCACAGCTTCTGATTCCTTCTTCCATCTAGGACAGCTTCAGAACTTGAATTTCTTTGATCTTCAGAACATTCACAGCTTCTGATTTCTGCTTCCATTTAGGACAACTTCAGAACTAGAATTTCTTTGATCTTCAGAACATTCATAGCTTCTGATTTCTGCTTCCATTTAGGACAGCTTCAGAACTTGAGTTTTCTGGATCTTTAGAACATTCACAGCTTCTGATTTCTGCTTCCCTCGGATAGCTTCAGAGCTTGAATTTCTACCAACATCACTTCATGCTAGATTTGTATCAGAACATTGTTGAATGTACCAGAGCATCATCAGAGCATCTCTACATCCTGAAATGTTACAAAACAAAAACTAAACGACAAAAGTCAGCATGAACGAGTCAGAACATAAAATGTATATTAGAACACATGATATGTATCAGAGCCATATAGGCTGAAATAATGTATCAGAGCAAATAGAGTTTTGTCAGAGCAAATAGACAAATATGGATCAAATTCTATTATCTGTGCTTCTGATTCATTCTTCTTTCTTGCTTCTGATTTCTGAAGCTTGACAGCACTCAGCTTGCTTCAGTTTCCATGAGCTTATTCTTTTTACAGAATAACACTTCTTATGGTTTTGCTTCTTGTGTTTGCTTTGAAGATTCTCTTCACTTCTTTATACCTGCAAAACACTTAAACCATATAGAACTTGCAGTTCTTGTTAGTAAATAGCAACTGACTAAATCAAATCATTTATCATTTATCTTTCTCCCCCTTTTTGTCATATCATCAAAAAACAAAAAAGATTCAGAGACAAACAAAACGAAACACACAGAGGAAGAAGATGATTTCATTGAAGTTCAAACAGCAGGTACAGAAGTACATGAAGATAAGTAAGATCGGATGCACAAAGACAGATGCAACGAAAAGAAAGAAACAACACAGACTCAATCTAAGATGGCCCTAGCCTTGACAAGATCTTGGCCAACATCTCTTGAACCTCATTGTTGTGTCCATCTTGCCTCACCATGAAAGCTCTATACTCAGCATTGAGTGAGCTTTGCTCATCCTGTCTCTTCTGAATTTCTTCCAGAGTCCTTGCAAGACGAGAAGATTCATCAGAAGAAGCTTCACCGCTTTCAACCACAGGAATAGCAACTGGATCTGTAGCTTCCATGGATAGATCATTTGCAGGGATTTCCTCAACAGGATCTGATTCAGCAACATGATCTTCAGCATCTGCTTCTTGCATAGAAGCATCTCCATATTCTGCAGCAGGAATTTCCGAGTCTCCATTCTCAAGTGCCTGAAGAATGGCAGCTAGATTCCTGGGAGCAGAAGGACCTTCAACTTCTGGTGGGTCAACAACTTCTGGAATGACCAAGCTTGGGTCTTTCTCAGAAGGGTTTTCCCTCAGATAGTCAAAGAGAGTCTTGAAGTCTCCGAGCAGAACAGGATAATCAGGAATAAAGATAACAATATCCCTGCATGGATTTGCTTCCATTTCAGCAGCCAGCTTTAATTGTTCCATCTCATCCAAGAAGGGCTTCTCTTCCAGCAGATGTCTTCCTTTGAGACTAGCAAACCAGAAGTCTTCATAATTCCTCAGAATTCCACGAGGCCGTGGGGCAGCAGCTACACAGGCTTCCTGAAGTTTCTAAAAACAGAGCATCTGATTCTCTGCGAAGGATCCTCCAGAAGTTCCGCATAGCAACATCATTCAATCCAGAACTTTCAGCAATTCTGAGAGTATCAAAGATACTTCTGAGATTCCTCTTTATGTTTTCAAAAACTACACCAATAGGGTATACAGGGCGGAATTTTATTTGGGTTTTTGAAAAGGCAGGGTTGGAAGTGAAGTACGGATGAGGTTCTCTATCCAACCTATAAGAAGATTCTGCTTCAGTATCAGAATCTAACACTACTACTTCAGCTTCAGGACGAGGCTTGGGAGTGTAGTTGCAATCACGGAGCAGCTGCTCATGTGATGCAGAGGTTGGAAGAGGAGAATCACAAAGATTGTTTTGGGAGGTGGAGGGGAGTATGTTCAAAGGAGGCATTGGGAGAAGGTTGAGATGGAAAGAGAGTTTGAAGGGGGTGGTATATCCAGAACAGGATTTATGGTAGGTGGAGAGGAAGGAATGGTTATAGGAGAAGATGGAGGTGTAAGAACATGGACAAAGACAGGTGATTCTGATGTGGCTTTTTCTGGTTCATGTGTAGGGACAACCTCTATTGGTGCAACTTCTGAACGAACAGCAGGAACAGAATCAGGTTCAGAAATGCATATACCTTTGGAACCTCTCAGAAAAGCTTTGGCCACATCCTCAGTCTTCTTCTGCTTCTTACTCTTCGGCTCTTCAATAATCTTTGCTTTGCCGCTAGAGATTTCTTTCCTTCTGACATATGCCAGAACTTCTGGTTGATTCTCAGCCTCTTGAGAGACATTTTCTTCATCAGACTCTTGAAGAATCATCTTCCTTTTTCTTGTTTTCTTCTTCTCAACAGCTTCTTTCCCTTTCTTCTCAAACTCATCAGAGACAGACTTAGCAACCTTTGCAATGACCTCTTTAGAAACATCTTGTTTCTTAGAGACAGCAGAAGGATAATCATGCTTTCTTTTAGTCATTTCTTCCTTCTTCTTATTTATTTTCATTGGAGCACCCTTCTCTTGATTTTTGAGATATTTATTTTCTTCTTGTGATAACAGATACCTAGTTTTGACTACAGGTACCTCACAGTTGAAGAAGGTTTCAAACTCAGCAAGAACAGGTGCTCTTCTGATTCTTGTGTCAGTAAGAGGTTGAGGAGTCTTACTGATAGTTTTAATTACTTTCATCTTCTTCAAAGTGAACGCATTCAGACAAGCCCCAGATGTGACAGCAAGGTCTTTCACAATACCTTCAGATTCCAAGCTTTCAACAATCTTTGAATGCACCAAAAGATTTGAAATAATCCTTCCAAAAGGAATGATTGTTCCACCTTTTTCTCTGAAAGCGTTTCTGGAATCCTTTACTGCTTTCCACAAGTGGTTGAAGATGATGTAGATCGCATCAACCTTCTTCCTAGTGGCAATGCAATAAAGAATATACTTTTGCTCATTACTGATGAAATCCGAAGCATGTGTTGCTTTCCTATGGTAGAAACACCCAAGAATGATCTTTGTCCAGATTTTGTAGACATCTCTCAAATCCTTGACGTGTTTTGTTTTCTTGACATTTGGATAGAGAGTGGATAGAACATCTTCCCAAACTGCCCTTTGATCAATCTCAAAAGCCCCTTCAGGGTTTTTCAGATCAAACATCACTCTTAGGATGTTTTCAGTAATAACAACAAACTTTCCATGGACGAAAGAAAGTATTGATTTTGGAGCAACCACAGCATGTGCCCAGAATTCCTTGACAAGATCCGGATAAACTAAGCCAACGAACTCAGCGAACAACGAGGTCCATCCTTGAAAGATGATGTCTTCTTTAAGATGAAATCCATGTTCTTCAAGGTTGTCAAAATCAACAATAAGTTCACATATAACTTCTAATTTGTCCTTGGGAATAGAGCATGCAACAACAGGAGTAAGTTGCAAAATTTCTTCTTGGAGATGGTGAGGAACAGATGTACCAACATTTTGTGATGAGAAGGCAGCCATGGATGCAGAATGAACAAAAACGAACAGGAGAAGAGAACTGGGTTTTTGATTAGGGTTTTAGAAAACGGCTAAGAACTTTTCAAACGAGAGAATGCAAGAAGAAAGAGAGACAAGGGAGCGAAAAAGATGTATGATATGATTTGAAAAGAATATAAGGAGACGAATATAACATAGAAAATGAAAAAGAATAAATAAACAAAATGAATAGTTTCAGAATCAAAAGAAATCATTTTCATTAAATGACGAGTGACGTGAGGAGAGAGATCGTGGTAAAAGAAATGATTTAAAACAGTTACCTAGGTCGGCGTCTTTTCAACTGCACGCTTCGTACTGACCGTAGAGACACGTGTTCGTCATCAGATAATGGATGACAGGTGTGAAATATTCAATAGGCTTTACGCCTT